>NC_088924.1:17730000-17757500 GCF_038396675.1 Hydra vulgaris | reverse complement strand
AGTTCATAGATTCATTAACATCGTCACCATTCTTAATATTAAGTTCCCAATTAATATCTGATACTGCCTGTATAAATTTATTATTATCAAAATTCCTAAAGGATCGTTTGGTAGTTATTACTTTTTTGTTTTTAGGAGGAGTATTTGGAATACAAACAAATTGTGCTAAGTGATCTGAAATTGATATTTTGAGGTTTCCAGAAATTAGATTAGGAGTTTGAAAATTTAAAAAGATGTTATCAATAATTGTTTTTGATGTACAAGTTATACGTGTTGGTTGAATTATTGTAGGGAAAAATGAGTAAGAACATAATGAGTCAAGGTAATCAGAGATAATGTTGGATTCATTGTAATTTAGTAGGTCCATATTAAAGTCACCCATTATCACAACCTGTTTGTTTTCAGAACTAAGCTTTTCAAGTAAAGGGTTAAAATGATCGTAAAGGAATTCCTTAGGATTTAACGAAGGGTGTCGGTATATACAGCCAATGATGATATTTTTTTAAAAAGGATTGACAATTTCAACAAAGACAGATTCCAAATACTTTGGGATGTATACTGTAAGATCTTGTCGAACATTGTAGTTTATGTTGGATTGCAAGTATAGAAGAGCACCTCCTTTTTTGGCTTCAGTTGGACAATGTTCGATAGTATAGCCATTTATATTTATATCAGTTATGCTAGAATCATTAATCTGTAATTTAGATTCTGAAATACCAAGCACAATAGGGAAAGAAGTAAGTGAACTTATGAGACTGCGAAGATCATCAATATGAAAAGGTAAAAATCCAATGTTTAGATGAAGGTACAATTCAGAATTTGATTTTATAGTATAGTATAATAAGTAATTATTTGTAATATGTTTAAGTGGTTTTTAATGTCTATTTTTGTGCATAATAAAAGAAAATTTGCATAAGCAATTTTATTTTCACTAAAGAGATCTATCAATTTATAGATGTCCTTCTTGTGTGTAATCTAGATTTGATGATGAATATGTGGTTTGCATTAACATTTTAAATTACTAATTATTTTTAATATGTTTAAGGTTGTTGTTATGAAAAATGTTATGCTAGGGAGCTGCCTTTCTTTTAAAACTTTAAAACATGACTAATTGATCTTGCTTCCAAAGATGAAAGTTTGGAATTTTTCTAAATAACATACTTCCATGTCTTACCTATTTGTCAGTTATTTTCCTTTGAAGTTTCATTCATCACCTTAAGGAAAAAGGGGCCTGAAGCTATATACCTACAAAGTGTCTTAATTACAATCGCAATAATATTAAAAGTATTGCAATTGTGTGTTTTTAAGACACTTAATATATAGAAAATTTTTGTAAAATTTGTAAAATTGTCTGTAAAATAACTTGTGAAATTTTACAAGCTTTGAAACTTCTCTAGATGACTTGTTTTGTTGTTCTAATACAAGAAATTTACCACTTGCATAATTATTGTTAATAATAAAATGTTTTTATATATTTTTGTTAAAATTCGTTAGAGAAATGTTAACTTTAGAGGTCATTTATTAAGTTAAACTTTGAGAAATATATATATATATATATATATATATATATATATATATATATATATATATATATATATATATATATATATATCGAAATATATATATATATATATATATATATATATATATGTATAAATATATATATATATATATATATATATATATATATATATATATATATATATATATATATATATATATATATATATATTTACATTTTTCATAGGGTCCAAAAATTAACATCAAATCTAGTATTTCTACGCAAAAAAAAAATTTATTACATTGAAGCTGTTCTCTCTACTGTTCCTCCTAAAGCAACTTATCATTTATCAATTGGCATTGTATATACTGATGGCATTATTATAGAAGCATTTCAATATATTCCTGCAAACCTTCTAGGTTTAATTTGGACAGGTAAATTTTTTTTAACCTTAAAATTATATTGACTATATACAAATAAGATATGAATTAATTAACATTGTTAACATAATATGAGGAAATAAAGTTACATCTTTATATTTTAGAGCATGTTTAAAAAATCATATTTCCATTCTAATTTAGAAATGAAATACAAGACAATAAACTTGAATAATAAAAAAATATAATAACATCAGTAAAAAAGATATGTATTAAAAATTACAAGAAAAGCAAAAATAAAAAACAGCAACAGAAATTTATTAATATCAAATGTTATTCTAATTATGAAGCTATGTTAATAGCAATAACATTTTGAATTATTTGAATCATTTTGAGAAATTAATATATTTAAAAAAATATGTTTTATGCAACATTTATACCAACATATAAATCAATTAATCAGTCAAATTTATTGACAGGCTCAAGACTCACGATAATAAAGATGCAGTAAGTAAAATAAAGTTGATAAAATATCAGTATGTTATATATTTTGTTATACAGTAGTTATAAATATAACTTAACTCTGCATTTAAAAATCAATAGAGACTGAAAAAAACTGACTGTAAAAATTACAAACAATAATGACTATTTAAGAAAATCAGTGTCAATATAACAAAATAAATAGTCATTGTGAAATGTTATCACGGTTTTTCTTAATATTAGGTTCCTTCAGAAAACAAAACTTAAATGAAATAAAAAAAGTTTAGCGTAATTTTTTAGAAATCTTCTTAAGGAAAATGCTTTATTTGTTGGTTATGATCTCAAAGAACCACTTCACAATTGGATACTAATACACACACACATATGCACGCACGCACGCACACACACACATATATATATATATATAAATATATATATATACACATTTTGAGTATGAAAAAGTGGTCTTTACTCTCTTGTGGTTTTTTTCTCAATTAAGACATTACTTGCTGCATACTTTTGTAAATAAACTCATGAAAATTTTTATGAGAGTAAAAATGTTCTCATTGACACAATAAGTTTTATCTATTTTTTACTTTCTTTATATACTAAACTGTTAAAAAAAATTGTAAATAGAAAATCTGCACTTATAAACTTGAGAAAAAGATGGCATTTTGCTAGAATGTTTACAGCGTTTTTTTTGGTTAAACATTGTTGTTTTGATATGTTTATGTAAGTTTGTGTTCTGTCTGAACCTCTGGTGTGGTGTTTATTTACCTGCAAGTTATTTTATATTTTTGTTCTGTTTGAATGTTTTAATCTGATTTGATACAGTGTGAGCTCATTAATTGACTAGACACTCCAACTATAAAACCTATGCTCACCCTTATCTCTAGTATTTTGTTAGTATTTTGTTTTTTTTTATATTTTTCCTAATGCATTTCCAAAATATCATGCCTGATATTTTAAGGTTTTGTTTGCAGTTAGTAGCTTTTTTTAATTATTACAGGTCCGGTCCAGGAAAATTACGATCACTCTGCTACTGGTTTCATGTAACCCATTAATACCTGCCCCATCTTGGGCAGATGTTAACTACATCCAGCTAAAATTTCCCTGCCTTAGGTTTCTTGGTTGATTAAAGGTTAGAGATAATGTCTTGATAAAAATACTGATTGTGGGCAGGTGTTAGCTGCATTCAACTGCTGTCTTGTAGGAGGCCACCTATGCAAAGACTTAAGGGATAAGAAAAATAGTTTTGCTAACCAGGCTCGAACCCCTTCTTTATCTATAAGCTGGCTTAAATGCAAACCTGTGTTACATTGTTTCCTGCCTAGGATGATAAATGCTGGATCTTCTTGACTAATCTCATAGGTTTTTGCTTGTGTCTCCTTGATAATAGCTATGCAACTCTTCCTGTTATCTCCTAATAAAGGTACAGCTCTAAAACTCAGTTTAATGATTCTGAGGCCAGCTGGTAGTATGGTTTCCGAACTCTTTGGTAGTTCTCAGAGAAGCTGATTTTATTACCATCTGTAAAAATATTAGAGTATTAACAGTGCCATGTTGTGCATGGATAGTATTCCCGTTATTGCTTTTTGTGCACATTTTTGAGGCCACATAAGGAGCCCTAGGTAACAACTTAGGGACAAGAAGAGGAGTGTTTTTGATTAACATAATTTTTTTCACAAATGGATTCAAAAATTTTTCATTCTAATTTATTTAATATTATGTAAATTTCTTACGACATAAATAACCTCAAAGTTTAACTTAATAAATGACCTCTAAAGTTAACATTTCTCTAACGAATTTTAACAAAAATGTATAAAAACATTTTATTATTAACAATAATTATTAATTAAAACCCACTTGAACCACATAATCGCCACTAAATCTTCTAGAAATTTCTGATTTGAAATTGCAATTATTAAAATGGTTGTCTTTAACAGAGAATCATAATTCAGTTCAAGAATCAACAGTTATCCTAGTGTAAAAGTGGTCTCAACTTTTTACAACACAAATATTTTTTTATCTGACACAAAGTAATGATCCAGAAAAGCAATATGAAAGTGATAACAATCATAAGAATTAACAGTTTTCAAACGGTCAAGTGTCAGGTTTTAAAAAGTGGAAAGCAACAGATAGAACTGGACTACTAACAATACAGCTTTTGTTAAATAAATTCTTGAAGCTTCTGTATGAAAAGCTTTACAAAATCCTCATTCATTTATTGCGCATAATCAAAGTACAACTAGGAGACAATTACTCTTTACAAAGCAAAGTATTGTCTTAATAGAAATTAAAGCTTGCCAAGAATAACACTTTTGTAGTAAAAGGCAGACAGATACAGAGTTATCATTGGAACTCGAAGCAGTGCTTCCTGACACTTTAAAAAGGGTTGGTACCACTGCAAACTTGCAGAATCTTACTACAGGTTAAATACTCTCTTGAAACAATATTTGAATTTTGTCAAGAGTCAATCAATAGGACCTTGTTTATTTATGTCACTACAAAAGAAATAAGGCTTGTACAAACAATCTTGCGGATAGATTTTTAATAGTAACCAATATATTGGGGCAAGAGGTTTCCATCAATTTACACTTTCATAATATGATTTTACATTTGACTTCCTCAATAAACAAAAATATGATGTTGCTCAGGCTGACAATAATATGAAAATGTACTGCTACAAACACTGTTAAAAGTTCATAATATAGCATAACAAGTATTTTTAAAAATATTGTATTTTAGGCTGAATTATAAAACATCTTAACTTTTAAAATATTTAGAGTTAAGAGCTTAAATTTTGCAATTTTTTAAATGTTTTATCGAAAATTACCAATTATTGTAATTTGAAGAACTTTTGATTAGTTTTTGACATTTTTGTTAAAAAATAATCAAATGAAATGGCAATATCATACAATTTAGTTAAGTAAAAAAAATTCTCGACAGTATAAACATAAAAATAAAGATTAAAAAACTGTGGTAAAAAAGTTTTCTATTTTTGGATACAAATGGTTTTAAATGTAGAAAGCAGAGGGTCAATGTCTGTTAGCCTATTCCCTTCCCCAACCCCCTCAAAAAAAAAAAAAAAAAAAAAGAAAAAGAGGTGTGTGTGTGAAAAAAAAAAAAAAAAAGAAAAAAAGAAAAAGAGGTGTGTGTGTGAAAAAAAAAAAAAAAAAAAAAAAAAATAAAAATAGGTGTGTGTGGAAAAAAAGAAAAAGAGGTGTGTGTGGGAATGGGGGAGGGGGGGGGAAAGACACTACTTTTAATCTTTTTTTTAGTTCTCACAGCAGGTTAAAATATTAAAACTATAAGCAATCATTTCATAGAAGACTTGTTCACAGAAATTATACATGTTTTAATTTCTGTTGTTGTCACTTAAGTATTATAATGTAACTGGCTGTTTTGTTAATAATGGTTGCATTTAACTTCTTTGTACACTTACATTTTTTGCACACTATTAATAGTCTTTGATGTCATTTGCTTGACTTTGGTATCCTATCTCCATTTTACAATGACTCAAACACAATAAAATAGATTCATAGTGAGCGACAATCATAAAAATATTTGAAATATATCCATTAATTTTATTTTCAAAGGGTTTATACCACTCCACAGTGGGCTAGTAGGTGGACAAAATGGTAAAAAATTTTGTAATCTAATCTTGAAAACTTTTTTTTTAATTTTAGTATCTATATATATTAGGCAAATTTATTGATAATTTATAATAAATCCTTTAGTTACCAGGACTCCAAGCATTTGAATATTGAAATTAAAAAAAAAAAAAATTATAAATGAGTAATTTCGATGACATCAACATTGTGTAATATTTCAATTGCAAAAATTGCATGTATATTGCTTAATTGAATCTCATTCATCCAATGAATTTTTTTCTGCTGCTACTAAAAAATTTAGAGATGAATATATTGTTATTGCTGCCAAGAACATTTTAAACATTCCAAAAACAGTCTGACAAAAACTTCCCATCAATTAATTAGAAGCGGAGCCTTGGAGAAAGAATATAACATCTACCGCGCTTACAATGATGTCAGGGATGCAAAATTGAAATATTATCCTGCAAATATTACAGTGGAGGACTATTCAGCTTCAGTTCCTTCAAAAGATTTAATTATTCATATTTTGGAAATATCTGTGCAGTTCAGGAACCTGTGCTGAGCCACCTGTTATTAAACGACTAAACAATGACACTCATGTGTAAGGCTGGTTTTGATAGTGCTACTGGCCAAAGCATTTATAAACAAGCTTTGTAAGAACCTAACATGACCAGAGATTTAAAGTGTGAAGAATCATTATTTTTTACTTGTCTAGTCCCATTGGATTTGACTGAATTTTGACAGAAACAAAAAAGTGCATATTTGGAGAAATCAAAAGTCGTCATCCACAGCCTATTGTGGATCCATAAGATTTGCATACAAAACGGAACCCAAGGAATCTGTGATCAAAGAAGGTCAGTACATTAAAAGTAAGATTTGAGTATGATTTTATTAGAGGTTTGCGAATCTTCTATTGAAGCGAATTGTATTATTGAACTTACAATTATTGATGGGAAGGTTCAAACAATATTATCTGAAAAAGCTAACTCATACCAATGCTATTCAGTGTGTGGTGTCCCTCCAAAAATATGATTAGTTTTGATATCCTTGATATAGATTTACTAACAGAGAGTTCAAATATGATATTTCCAGTCTCCATGCATGGATTCGATTTTTTGAGATAATTTTATGTATTGCATATTAAAAAGAAACAAGAAAATGGCAAGCAAGTTCTAAAGAACATACAAAAAAGACACCAGTTGCTAAACAAAAGATTCAGACTGATTTTATGAACAAAATGAAGCTTGTTGTTGATTTCCCTGAAAGTGGTGGTTCTGGAACAAGAAACGATGACAGTAATTCAAGGCATGCTTTTGCAGCATATGAACAAACAGCTAAAATTCTGGGTATTGATCAAAACCTTATATTTAGATTTTACACTATCTTGGTAACACTCTCTTCATGATATGAAATAGACTGCTTAAAATTCAAGGATTATTGTTTTGACACTATGTCAAAACAATAATCCTTGTTATGTTCAAGGATTATTGTTAGACTATATGTCCATTAATCCATGTAATTACATGACTCAATCAGTTCACAAAGTATTGATACATGGACATGACATAATTAAAACTTTTACATTACCCATCAGACTTATGTCAGAGGAAGGTCAATAGGCTAGAAATAAAGACTTCAAATCTTATCACGAAAATTTTAGCTGAAAAACATCTAGAAGAGCAACAAATAAACTTATCAATAGACTCCTAGTTTCAAGTGATCCTGTTATTTTATCACTGCGTAAATCAACATCACACTGAACAAATCATAAAGCATTTCCTTCAGATGTTTTACATTTTCTTTAAATGATATTATTGCTTTATAATTTTTTGATATAATTTAAAATTGACAATGTTTTCTTGCACTATTTTTGTTTTTATTATTCCTAAAATATTATTTTCCTAAATACTCAATTGTTATTTAATATAGGTGGGTTGAAAATCCAACGAAATTTATTTAATTTACCACTTTGTGACTTAAGTATCTGGTAACTAAGCAATATAAATCCAAAGCAACTAAATAAAAGAATTATCTCTTTTATAAGAAGTGTGATCTCATATTAGTACTCATGCCAAATTTAGTGAATACAGAACTCATATAATATTTGCCCTAATATTAAATTAGTCATGAAAATATTTGCCCTAATATTAAATTAGTCATGAATTTTGTGCAGTAAAAGTGAATTCTGGCCCACTATGCACTCTTTTGATTAGATTTGTAAATGAGTGACACCATCCTAATAAATCATTAACTTATTTTTTTAAATAATTTTATGCTTATAACTACGATTATTATATTAACTATTATCAATATTTTTTTTAATTCTAATTATTTTAAATGTACCTGTTATTACTCCCAGTAAACACACAAACGTCTATTAAGCGTCAAAACAATGTTTCTACAAAATGTTCAGATTTGTTCAATTATCCATTTAGAATGAAATCCAGATTAACATTTAGAACAAATGTCCATAAAGCGTCTATATTCAAACGTATTTTAGACGTCTATTATAGGATTTTTATACATATATAAAGCATTTAAATTTTGTCTACTTCACATTTATATCTAGTCTAATTAATATATATAAAATGTTTAGATTTATTCTAAGTAATTGCATATTAAAATTTTAGATCTTGTCTAATAGTTTCTTTGATTTAGTTAACATAATTTCAATTTATTTAAGTTTTAAAACTAATATAAATCAAAATTACGTTATAACTTTTTAACTTTATATAAGTAATAAGAGCTATATAGGTCTTGAAATTTATAAATAAGATATAGTTATAAAAGATCTGGTCTTATTTTTTATAAATTTTATAAATATTATAATATGTTTATAAACTTTTATACTATACATTTATTTTATAAGACTATACATAAAGTTAAAAACTTATATAAAACGTTTTCATATAGTGGGGATTTAGAGAAAAAATGTTTGCACAATACACTTGTTAAATTTTCGATAATTTAAAAAAAATGGAGAAGTTAAGGCTATCGCTCTTGACATTTCTAAAGCTTTTGATAAAGTTTGGCATGCTGGTCTTCTCCATAAGCTTTCTTCTTACAGTGTAACTGGTAACATCTTTAAGATTTTTGAGTCCTTCCTTTCCAATCATAATATAAAAGTAGTCCTCGATGGATAGCACTCTTCTTCATATCCTGTAACTTCAGGGGCTCCTCAAGGTATAATCCTTGGCCCTATACTCTTTTTAATTTACATTAACGATCTTCTAGATATTCTCACATAAGGTGGCATTGTTTGCTGATGACACTGACATTTATTCCTGTCATGATAAGATTCCAACACTCTCTGATTGCTTGGAGGGGGCATCTGAGCTTGAAAAAGATCTCACTTCTGCTACAGCATGGGGCTCTCTGTGGCTGTTGAAGTTTAATTCAGACAAAATTAAATTTTTTTTAGCCAATTGTTACAGCAATAATTTAGATCTTCCTATACTTATGAATGGTAATGTACTCGATGAGTACATTATCATTCATAATGTACTCATTGAGTACATTACCATTCATCTATCCTTCATCTACTAGGATTAACTCTTACTTCCAATCTTTCTTGGAAACTGTATATCAACTTTATTACAAAATTAGCATCTGCTAAGGTTGTATCTCTTTATTGAGCTTGATACTTGCTTACCCTGGATACTATTCTTTGTCTCCATAAATCTCAAATATGTCCTTTTATGGAATACTATTGCCATATCTGGGGCGGATCTTCTAATGATGCCCTTTTTCTTTTAGACAAGGTGCAAAAATGCATTGAAAACATAGTTAAACCTGCTCTTGCAGCCAACCTCCAACGATTATCTAGTTTTTTTTCTCTTGAACATCAGTTCTTTGTAATTTGCTTCCTTCATCTTGCTTTCCTGATTCATATAATTTGCAATCTTTTAAGTTTTCTGTCAATCGTTATCTTGCTCTACAAATTTTATCTTTTCTCTATCTTTTTAAATATAGAGGATTTTCTGAATGGAAAGTTCCGAAATTTCCTTTAGGAAATGTAACTAAATTAAGTTAAAATGCAGTTAAAATGAAAAAAATATTTATTTAGTTATTAAACCTCTAGATTTTAGCAAAGATGAATACCTACTGTTGCACAATCATACTAGCGTTTACAGAATGAATTTAAACTGTTTATAAAACTTATGAAAAAAGTTTTAGCAGCAGGACTTTCATAACGAGAGATCAGTAACTCATATTTTTTAACTGTGTCAATGTGGTCATCAATAATTTCTAAAACATCGGAATCCATTAATTTGTTGACATTTAGGAAGGTAGAAAAAAGTAATTTTGAACTCTAATAGTGGTTGCTTGAAGCCTTGTTGGAAGCAAAGATGTAAAAAAAAAAAAAAACAGAAAATAAAAGTTTACATTAAGATTAAGTCAAAGATTACTAATAAAATTAATAAACTCAAAACAAATATTTTGGATCACTGTTTTCTCTGGATGCATTATCAAAAATCTTCCTAGAATACTGTCTACCGCTTGTTTATCTAGCACCTGTTTGTGCAACATCTTCTACATTTGTATCCTGATTGTCTTATTTCTTAACCTAATTTGTAACCGCAAAAAACTAGGGTAAAATAGTTAGCATTTTAAATCTACATTCATAAATCAAAATTGGAAATACACAGAACAACTTTAAATATAGAGGATTTTCTGAATGGAAAGTTTGAAATTTCCTTTAGGAAATGTAACTAAATTAAGTTAAAATGCAGTTAAAATTAAAAAAATAATTATTTAGTTATTAAACCTCTAGATTATAGCAAAGATGAATACCTACTGTTACACAATCATACTAGCGTTTACAAAATGAACTTAAACTGTTTATAAAACTTATGAAAAAAGTTCTTGCAGCAGGACTTTCATAACGAGAGATCAGTAACTCATATTTTTTAACTGTGTCAATGTGGTCATCAATAATTTCTAAAACATCGGAATCCATTAATTTGTTGCCAGGAAGGTAGAAAAAAGCTTTTTAACTTCCATGAATTAAAATTGCCCACCCGAAATTCGTTTATTATTTATTTATCAGTCGTTTTGTTTTCAGTTGTTGAAAGGAAGTGAATCTTGAAAACGCATTTAAATCTCAATTTAAATGCGTTTTCAAGGATTATTGTTATTTAAAGGTCAAGCCTCATTTTACTCCAAATATTTCACTATCTTGAGCAATTACTTTATTAAGCATTATTCTTTTTTTTTAACTTTTTTACAAGAACATTTCTCTTAAGAACAAAACTCCTTTTATTATTGCAAGAAGCCAATGCAAAAAAGTCTGATGTTAAGCTCTGTTATTCTCAGTTTACTAAATCTTGTATCTTATCTCAGATGCAAGGTTTTAGTGACTTTTGGTTAATTTTCAACAGTGCCATTAACTTAAGTAAGTCTAACATTTAATCTTTAATTTATGGATCTAATCTTTTTATTTCTCCCCAGAATAAAGCTGAGTTATTTGCAAAGAAATCTTACTCTAATTTGACTCTTGAATATAATGGCCTACCCTCTTCTCTATTTCAAGTAACTTTAAGGGTACCATAAGTTTCTATCTTTGGTTCTGTATTGTTTTTTATCTATAATAACAATCTTCATGAAATATTAAGTGGCTCTATTTGCTGACGACTCAACTTTATACTCTTGTCTTGACAAAAAGTCTTCACTTTTTAATTGCTAGCCAATTTTAAATTTGATCTCATTTCTGTAACAGCCTAAAGCTTGCAGTTGCTTATAGATTTATTTCTTGACTTAAAATCCACAAATTTTGTTAGACAACAAAACTCATTTATGTACTGCAAAAAAATATTGCGATATTTTTGGCAATCTTATATTGACAAATAATAACCCTCTTACTCTCAGACAAAAAGTCTAAAAGCACATTGTAAATGAATTAGATCTGCTTTATCTGTTAAACTTAAGCCACTCTCCCATTTTTGTAAGGTTGCATTTCTTTCTTTTTTCTTCAAATGCAATCATGGTCAATGCTCAAACGAGCTATCATCTCTATAACAATAAGCCAAAACTCATTCTTGCTAGGCTTTTCATTCAACAAGTTGCACCCTTTTACTGTATCTGTCCCTTCATGCTACCAAAACTTTTATTAATTCAGTTTTTTTCCTTGAACATCAAAACAACCTTATAAATCCTACCCATCTTTATTTTTTATATAACTTTTAACTTTTTAAGTCTTCAGTTATACGTTTCCTAGTATTTTAACTTGTTCTTTATTTTAAAATAACTCATAATTTAATAGTGGTTGCTTGCAATCCCGTTGGAAGAAAATTAGATTTTGAAAATATATAAATTTATGCCAGTATTTAATAAATAGTAAATTTAAGCATAAAATTATAATATATAAAGTATTATAAATTTTTTTCTAGCCCCAGCTATCAACCCCTGCTAATTCTTATAATTTTGCAGAGGCCGGGGTGGGGTTTGCAAAATGTCACATTTTTAGCCGGGGCCCCGGTCACTTACTAATTATAGGCACATGGAATGATTAGATCCTATGCTAATTATTATCAGAAAGCTCTCAGTGTTCTACTTAAATCAAGACTCAATTGAATGTTGCAAAATTTGTTGCAGATTTTCCGAATAAAACAAAATATATTCTTGATATACTGCGTATTATTGAGTTGCATATTATTCTTAACAAGCTGTTAACTAACAAGCTGTTTTATCAACTATTGTTTTTTGAAAGCTACCAACTTTTCAAACAATTTCTATAAGTATGACTTTGTTTAACTCAAAGCAAAACTCAACAAAGATATCATTAGAAAAAATTAAATGCAAAACTATCACTAGGTAATAACACAAAAACACCTTTATTAGAAAGGCAAAATATTATGTACCTTTTATTAAATTAAGAATTAAAACATTAGTTTAAATAATTCTTTTACTAAAAACTTTTTATGAGTTGAGATGTACTAAAATTTCTGTGCGCTTATTAAATACCACACCATTAACTACCAAGTCAACAACATAAAATGAAAAAGAGTTCTAATTTTTCATTATTCTGTTTTTTAAAAAGTTTTTTCTGAACACTTATGCCTTTTGTCTAAAAAAAAATCAAAATCTTTCTAATAAACAGCATGCTTGGTATCTTCATTTCATAAATAATGACATATCGTTTACCTAATATATCTGTTTCTTTTATTAAGGGGTCAAGACTTTTTTATGATTTGTAGAGTTAGCAAAATATCTATGGCAAAACCATGGCCTTGGCCACAAAATTATCAGTTTGAGATTTTTGAATGGCTTCGTGATTGAATGGCTTTTGAATAATTATCTTTATTGGCCTCTGATATTTATTTATATCTGGTGACTATTTTTTTTTTTTTTACAATTCATTGCTTTCAATTTTAATAGTAATATTGTTAGATTTGTTAGAAAATGTATTTTAAAGAAAAACATCAGTTTTACACATATGGTAATGGTGGTCCAGGTCTAACTTTTTTCTGAATAACAAATACTAAAAATAAAACAAACCTAAAAATAAAACAAATGTGTTATCACATTCTCTGTTTTCTTTTTCTTTTTTTTTTTGACATCTACTTTTAATCTACTTTTGCTGCATAGACCAAACTAGCAATATGTTTTCTCAACACCATAATAATCATATATATCCTTAGCACCATAACAATCGTATATATATCCTCAGCACCATAATAAATCAAGTGAGGATATTCATTATTATGGCAAATTCTTGTGGTTTCAATTTCCATTCCCATATAAAATATATAATTAGTTGAATTAGATATACATATAATTGATATACTTATTTGCAAAAATAGCACTTTAAAAGGAAGTTGCCTTAAAAGGTGGAGCCTCATAATAAAACATATAAAGAAATTATTTATTCTCTAGAAATTTGGATGGTCACTTTTAAATTGCAAACAAACCTAATTAATTGAATAGAATTGAATTTTCTTCTAATAGTAAAGATCAGTATTGACATTCTTTTCCTGTCTGTATTTTACCATCAAGATGATGCCGATGATCTTTAATCAGCAGATAAAGTCGTGATTGGAAGACACATTTTCCTTTTACACTATCTCTTACCTCTTACAGTCTCTGTTATCTTTACACAACGAAGCAGCTTTTACCAACTGTTTTTTTGTATTTGTGCACTTTCTTGCAACCACTGCTTCCAAATGACATTTTGAATTTAAAGATTTTGTTTGAATTTAAAGATTATGTAAATTTTTTTTTGTTTTTTAATATTTGATCTTATATAAAAAAAATCTATACAAGATGCTTTAACAATAATTCAAAACATAGATAGGTAAAGTTAAATAAATCTGCCACCTGTGATACAGATATATGGACATATATAGAGGATGTCTAGTTTGTTGTTAGGCGTACCAAAAAAATCAAATAAATGTTTTCCATCTTGTTGGTAAAAATCGTTTTTCTATTATATATTACAAATAAAACCAATTTAAAGCAATAATTAAACAATTTATGCATAATTTATGCATGTCATAGTTATTTGAAACAGTTGGAGTGAAAATAAAAGCCAGAATACATATTGCTAAAACAGTTTCATAACTTTGCAATATTGCTTGTCAAATTAAAGATAATTTTAAAAACAATTTAAGTATTTGGATAGAGGTATAACTAACTTTTAACTTCTTTAAAAGTTAGTTACACCTCTATCCAAATATTTAACGCAATAAAATTTTAAACATTTTAATTTACACACTTGAAACTTTTCAAAGATAATATATAATGCGAGTACTAATTTCAGTTTAAGTTTCAGGTTCGAGTATTTTTATATGAACTTTTATTTTGAAAGTTTTTAGTTTTTGAATTAGTTTTATAAATTTTACCTGTTATTTTTGTTTATCAATTATAAAAAGTTATAAATATTTTTTCAAAGTTTATTGGAATGATATTTTGGATAGTTTTTGTTATCAAGAAAATAATCTATGCACTCAAAAAAATAAAAGCGGTAATGTTTAGGATTAGGACATTCAGCGACCGATATAATCATAGTTACAGCAGATTTTTTAGGCATCGATTGATCTAAATACGGTAAAGAATAGCATATTTTAATTGCATAAAAATATTTCAACTAAGCTTTTATGTATAAACTGAAATTGTAAAAAAAAAGTATGGAGAGGAAGTGGAACATCTTTTCATAGCCTCTAATAATATTTAATTTGAATGTTTTTTTATTTTTTAATTTCTGATCTAAAATAAGTAATTAAGAGGAAGTGGAACTCCATAACAATACCTCTGATATTGTTTAGTGCATGGGTTTTTTTACTTTTAATTTCTTATTAATTTTTAAAACAAAAAGTTGTATGCAGAAGAAAAAAAAGGTTCAAGTATAAAGAGTTTTTTAAAATGGTATTTTCTACAAACACGATGTTAATAAACCTAAGAATCTAAGAATTTAAATTTTTTTCTTTTGTGAGGTAAAGAAACAATTTTCATATACACGGAAGAAAATGGCTAGTTAAAATAGTATGGTGCAAGATTTGTGCAAGAAACAAAATAGCTTTTTTAAGCGATCCTTTAGTTAAAGGAGAATCAATTATTTTTTTAAAAGTGTTTACAGGGGAAACTTGTGTAGTAACAAATCATCAGGTGAAAACTGAAATTATTTCTTAATTTTGAATTTGTGATGCTAGGATAAATACATAGGTATTTATCCTAGCATCACCTTAATCACAAGTATTCTATTAAAATGTTTATTCTAATGCATTTCTAAAGTATTCTCATCAATGTTTTAATGTACTGCTTACAGGAAAAATTTTCTTTCAACTACTCCAGGTCAGGTCAGGTTCAGAATTATACAATCACCCTGGTATTTGTATCATGTAAGCCAGTACTACCTGCCTCATGCCCTGCTGTCTTATAGGGTTTGCCTTTTTAGGCAAAGGCTAGGAGAGACAAATCCCTTGCTTTAGAGCTTGGGTGAGTAAATGCTAGAAATGGTGTCTTGATAAAAATACTCATCTTTGACAGATGTTAACTGCACCCAGCTACTGTCTTGTAGAAGGCCTTCTAAGTAAAGACTTTGTTACATTGTATATATATATATATATATATATATATATATATATATATATATATATATATATATATATATATATATGTATATATATATATATATATATATATATGTATATATATATATATATATATATATATATATATATATATATATATATGTATATGTATATGTATATGTATATATATATATATATATATATATATATATATACATATATATATATATATATATATATGTATATGTATATGTATATGTATATGTATATGTATATATATATATATATATATACATATATATATATATATATATATATATATATATATATATATATATATATATATATATATATATATATATATATATATATATATAAATTTCTGTAAAATCTATTTAAAAGAATTATTAAACATTTGTTTTAATTTGTAGAAAATGGAAATACAATTAGAACTGCATCAATTCCAATCAAGGAATGTATTTTTTACAATGGTTTGTTCACAACTTGTGTATGCAGAAATGGGCAGAAAATCCTTAATAATATTATTTATTGTCAAGGTTTCTAAGCATTTTTTTCAAAATAAAATATCAGTATAAATTGCGATCATTTAAATTTTTTTTCAGTAAAAATCTTTATTTTCCTTTAAAGTTTAAATAATGTTTTATGTAGATAGTGTTGAGATTATACAGGATTCACTTTTAATGGAAGATGAAGTACCTTTAGCAAGAAATACTTATGTTACAACCTTAAAATCATTAAATAAAGAATACTCTGTATTGTTTGAAGTAAAGCCAAATGCGTTTGACCATAATTGGAGAAGTGTTATTCATTTATTTCCAGATAACAGCAATGATACAACTCATAATAGCAATCCTGCTATTTACTTTGCCCCAAATGGTAGTTTGTATGTTACTTCAACTATAAATGGTTCATTCCATAGTTTTTATTATTCAATGCTCTTTTATTTAAAAACTTGGAGTCAAATTAATGTAAGACAAGAATTTTATATAGAAAGTAATACCTATCAGTATTCTATCAGTGTCAATGGAACAATTGTTTATTCTACCACAAATAAAAAACCAGTTGAACTATCAAATATCAAAGTTTATGCTGCTAACCCATGGTATGTTTCTCAAAATGGATTCATTAGAAACTTGATCATTATCAGTGAAACATGTGGTATGAAAATTATTTAAGTTATAACTGTGCAAAAATGTTAAAAATTATGTATTAGGTTTTTTCTATTTATGTTAATTTAGCAGCCTGCTTACACTTATTTGTATCTGTTTTATTGTCATTTATATTTAAATAGTAAATCCATTTTATTATTATTGTTAGTACTGTTTAGGTGCACTGTCTGTCTTATTTATATTTTAAATATTCCTCTATTAATGCCAAAGTTTTTAAATAATTTATATTTAAATAGCAAAGCCATTTATATTTAAATAGTAAAGCCATTTATATTTAAATAGTAAAGCCATTTATATTTAAATAATGTTTTACAAAACTTTAATGATTGAATATTTGAATTGAAAATAAAAATTTAAATTTATTTTTAATGATACAATGCCGTGAATAAAAGTTGTTTGTTTTATTATATTTTTATTAACAGGGTGTTAGCCAGAAATAAATGTTTTACAGCATTTTCACGATGTTGGGAATTTATGTGTTGTAGGTTGGCCAATAAATGACCAAAAAAATTGTTAAAGGTCAATACTTTCTGACATTTAAAAAAAAGTTTAAGGCAAATCATAGCTCGCACCCATGGTTCCTAAACTTATTTTTTTTTCTTACCTTTTTTACATAGATGTTCATATTTTTGTCAAATAAAATGTTAGTTAAAAAAACTCAACTTTACTGTGGTAAAGATTGAGAATCTTTTCAACTTTGGTTAGTAATCTTTGTAGGTATTATTAAAAAAATAATTTCCTGAACTGTATAAAACAGCTTAGCTCCTAAAAATGCATACAGTTTTTGAGAATGCACTTTTGGTAAATTTTTTTTTTTTCAAAATATTCACCTTCCCAAGGCCGTGAAGGCCCCTGCAGTCAAGGAGGCTACCTTGTGGTTACAACCCTCTCTCAACTCTATAATTTTGAAACAGGAACCTTGACGAACAAAGCTGCTGCGCAGAGTAACAAGTTGAGCGCTGTACTATCAGGAACATGGTGGGGATTGAACTCGGAACTTCTTGCTTATAAGGCAAGTGCTCTACCCAGGGTTGGCATTAAAAAACCCACCCAAAAAAACCCAGTTAAAAAACCCCAAAGAAACCTGGGTTTTTTTGAGTTTTTTTTAAATAATATTTTATTTAAAGGATTCTCTTTGCTTGGTTTTTTTCTGTGATTTATTTATTTCAGAAAACATTTAAACATAATTATGACTAATTAAAAGGTAATTATTATTGCAAAGAGGATATGGATATGATCAGAATATAGTATTTAATAAGAATCAAAATTTTTAAAAGACATGATTTTTTTGAAATATTTCTGAAAAAATAGTTTTAGTATTTTTTACAATATACTTTCAGTGATCTCAGTGGCTTTTATCAACCATATTAAAGTCAGGCCTGTGTTCTATTTTACAAATTACTCAAGAAACTTTTATTTAAACAGTATTATTATTTGTGTAGCATTAAGTATATTTAACTTGCATATTTCGATGCAATGTGTATTTTTCAGAAAAAAATCTTTATAAGAATGCCATTCGAAAGTGGAAGGAAGAAAGGATGGGAGTGGAAGGAGGTCAGTGAGATAGAAGGGGACAAAAATAGTGTTCAGTGTCACCATTGTTCAAAGAAGATTAGTGGAAAAATTGAAAGAGTTTTTATTCATTTGGAGAAGTGTAAAGAGAGAAAGAAGGACACTGATGAACAAGAACCAAGACCTGGAAGCTCAATGAGCAATATTAGCCTCTTGTCAAATGAGTCAGATACTTCAATTTCCGAAGGATCTATTATGTCCAGCTCCACACCAGCAAAAAGGTTTAAAAGTAGTAACTTAAATAACTTTGTAGTTAGAACATCAAATGATCAGAAAGCAGACAAGCAAGTTGCCTGGTTTTTTTTCAGCTCTAACATGTCTTTTAATTCAGTGGAAAATTGTGAGTTTCAGAAACTTTGCTCTCTTCTTCATCCTGGGTATGTCCCACCAAGCCGAAAGAAACTGGGTGAGATCTATTAAATGAAGTGTATGATGATCTGTCAGCTGGTATAAAGAACAAACTGGAAACCAAAGACACGTTGGTAATTTGTCAAGATGGATGGTCTAGTATTCAGAATGACCCAATAATTGCTCACTCATTTTATGATGGAAAAAAGAGTTATCTGTACAACATAGTTGACTCAGGATCAGAAAAAAAAACTGCAGAATACTGCTTCAAAATCATCAATGAAGCTATAGTTAGCATAAAAAATGATTATAATAAGTTTGTATTTGCTGTCTGCACTAACAATGAAGCTAAGATGAAGAAAATGAAAGAGCTGATCAAACAAGAGTATCCTGATATGTTAACATATGGCTGTAATGCACACTATATGAATTTGCTACAGAAAGACATTTGCAATTCTTTTTCAACAATTCTAAAACAGTTTGTGGAAGTTCAGAAATATTTTAGAAATGTGCATATGGCCCATGGTTTGTTAAAGGAAAAAGGTGGATGTATGCCTCAGCTGCCAAATGAAACACGCTAGAACTCTCAAGTTGCCTGCATTGAGACATACCAGAAAAATTATAACTTCTACGTGGAAATCTATGGAGAGAAGATGGAAGATTTTCCAGCCAATATTGGAAGAATAATTGAGAATATACCATCAAACGTGAGGCAAGTCGTCTTTTTAGTCAAATGAAAAAATTGGGGATTGCCTTAGACAAGATGCAGAGTGATTCTTGTCATCTCTCTGATGCAGTTCATATCTGGTATTCATTGATAAAGGATGAAGAGCTATCTATATACTATGATGCAATAAAAAAGAGATTTCAAGATGCTGTACAACCCTTTCATATTTTGGCCTATATAACTGACCATCGCTATGTAGATGATTACAAAAGCTTCATTGATAATGATAATGAAAACAGTGCAGAGCAATGGTTAGAGGACAGGAACCCTGATTTCTTAGGTTTACTATACAAGTTTAACTTGAAGGACAGGGAGGTGTTCCCCAAGCAAATGTTCTCAGAATCACTGAAGGTTATCTCTCCATCAGAACGGTGGAACATCATGAAAGGAAAGGTTACTAGATCTCAAATCAGGGAAAAAGAGGTTTCTGCCAATTTCTGCAGCTTTCTAGCTTCTCTACACTCCTGTCCTGCTAGCTCAGCCTCAATTGAGAGATGGTTTTCAACCTTTGGATTTGTCTGGTCGAAGATCAGGAATCGTCTTGGTGCAGATCAGGCATTGAAACTTGTGAAGATTTACAAATCATTTCACAATAGCTCAGCAGCTGACAGCAGTTCCTGTGATGATATCGAATCTGATCAATAAGTAGGTAAGTAGTAGGAAAAATCGTTTTTAACTTCAGTATAACCATCTAAATTCTGAAAAAAATTATATTTCTATTATTTAAGTGTAATTTATATTTGTTTTAGTTTATTCTTGATGATCCCAGAGGAAGTGTTTAACTGGAAATCTGTCAAAAACATCTGAAAAGCTGATAAGAATTGAAAATTATTGTAAAAATCAAACAAAGCAAAATTATGTATAAAGAATTTTATTTACAGTTCTTCAATTTATTAAATTTTCCTTGTAAAAGCTCTTTTCAATAAATAAATATAACTATTACCATGTGTTTTTAATTATTATTTTGAAAAAATTAAATGTTTAAAGATATGTTGAATACAAAATAGGTTTTATGTCTTTCACTTTCTAAGCAAAAAAAGCTATTTTTAAAAAAACCCCAAAAAACCCAATAAAACTCAAAAAAACCCAGTGGGCTGCGTTTTTTTGGCTCTACCACTATACCACTAGTGCATGCAGAAAATACAGAAAGGTTAAAAAAGTGGTTAAATAAATTGTGGTAAAAAGATATGTTAGTATGTTTTAACTTTGTGACACAATTAAATCAGCATTTAGAGCAAGAGTTGAGACTGTGCCAAAATAGATACTGACTGCCAAATTCAAACCCTCAGTTAACGTATGTGCTAAATTTCTTGCAAATGGCTAATTCAGTTTAATGTTTTTAGTGATTTTTTGTATGTGCATCTTAATCTAGTATTTATATATAGCTATTTCCATAGTTCTGTGATGTACCATGCTAAGAGATTTTCTCTAATAAAAGTTTTTATAACTCAGAAATATTTTTTATTACTCTATAATAATTCTGAACTAAAATTTTATAATACAAGTTAAATGCAAATTTAATGTTTTAACAATGGAACAAGACAAAAATTAAAACATAAGTTTAATGACATGTTATCATTCTGAACATATAAATAATGCATTTTTGATGAATCTTATTTTTTTTGAATGAGTTCAAATTGAAAAGTTGATGGTATTGATTTAAAATTGTTCATTCTTTGCTGTCTCATATTACTTTCTTGCATTTAAATTATAGATATTTGCAAATCTTTTAATGCTGAAACAAAATCTGGTGCTGATTAGATCTCTTATCGACCATTTGGTGCTGATCTCTCATCGACCATCTGGTGCTGATCTTTCATTGTTCGTCTGGTGCTGATCTCTTATTGTCCATCTAGTGCTGATCTCTCATCATCCTTATGTGCTTCTCAGCAAATCGATTCACTCAACATTAGCTTTAATTCTGTCAACCACTTTTTTGTGCTCATTTCTGCAAAAAAAATTGCAGAATTTTTTTTTCTTGAAATGAATTTCAAACACAACTATTGCTTTTGTTTTAAAACTAATAATGACATTGTTGCTCAACATGTTTAAACAAGACTTGATTGTATGACAACTTCTTTGACTTGATTAGGAACAAAATGAACAATTTTATCCATGTATAACTAAAGACTTTGTGTGATCAGTTGAATCAGAAATAATAAGAAAATGTTTTTAGTTCAATGTCACAGATTGCAAGAGTCATGAATTAATTTGGGTTTGACCAAAATGAGCCGTTTGCGGTTTATTTTGATATAAACATTTAGCGTTTTCAGCCCATTCGACTTGGATTACTGCAGTTTTTAGTTTGCAATATTCATTGAAGCTCTTTTCAATTTCTTGAAAAATGTTGATTAGTTTTTCTTTTCAGTTTTTCTTTCTTTTTTTTTTTTTTATTTCTGATATGTGTTGGAGAAGTTCTGTTACAGTAGACTTCTTTGAAATCTTTTTGATGTTTGAATATATTTTTTGCTAATGTAGCAAAGGCATATACCATATTTTCATGCAAACTACAAGCAAAGGTTATGCATAAATTTGATTTGATTTCACATTAGTGTGGGTGGTGGTTAAAAAATTTGCCCAATTTTGATTTGACGATGCTTTCCTCGAATAACTTGAATGCTTCTTTTAGCTTATAATATAAATGGTGCATCAGAATATTATTTGTTTTTCAATTGAATCCAAATGAAATCTTTTTTGCTGGTTGCATGGATCCATTCAGAACTCTGTCTTGTCGGATTTTTCTCAGTTTTTCAGAGTCTCAAAGTTTGAGAGAAATCAAAAAACTTCGATGCAACTGACAGTTTTTAGAAAAAATTATTTTTTTATTGGAAAAATAATTAAGTTCTTTTTTTCTACATTGCTTTTACAATAAATCTAAGTTGTTGTTTTGAAAATGAAAGTTCTCTTTAGAAATTTTTTTTTCAATGACAACCTAATATGATGTCACAGGTGGCAGTGAATTTTAAAATATTATAATTTAATATTAAAAACAAACAAAAATAAAAAATAACAATATTAAGTTAATTTATCTAAGAGGTTAGTGTAATTAAACATCAGTTAATTCAAAGCTAAGTTGTTTAATTTAAATGAATTTAAAACAAATATCTGAGGATTAAAATGTGACAAATGTAGCAATAGAGGATAAAGATACTATAATTAAAATGTTCACCACAACTTCACATATTGCTTAGGAAAGGTGAAAATGATGCAAACAACTGCTGCTCCACCACTGTACTAGATGAAACAGTGTTTTTGAGATGAAAAAATTTTACAGCCTTAAAGGTGTAAAAAAAAACTCTTGAGAATCTAAACTGTCTAAACATGTTAAATGACATTGACTTGGATTTGTTGAAAACCCTGTCTGATATGTCAATTGAAAGTTTACTAGACCTACTTGCTTTTTGAGTTCAGTTGTCTCTTCTTGTGATCATAGTGTTAATGGTTATTTTCCTCTAATTTGTAAAGGCTCTTATACTCACATGCTTTGCCCAGAAATTTGCATTCCTAAGAATGCACCCGTTTTTCGGGAAACTAAGTTTAAATCCGCAGACTATTCTTCCATGTGCTTTGGTTTAGCACCACTTCACTTAATCACCTTGCTCTTTGTTCTATATAGCCCTCCTTCATCTCAAAACTGCAGCCTTTTTGATGTTATTTCTGATTAAATTGACCAAGTCCATTTTCTTTACCCTTCACCCAACATTGTTGTTGTTGATGACTATAATGCTCATCACACTGTAAAGCTTGGTTCCAGTGTTAGTGATTATGCCGGTATTAAGGCCCACAACTTTTGCTTCTCTTTATTTCTAACACAAGTAGTCAATTTTCCAACTCACTTTCCTGACAATCCGAATCATTTACCTTCTCTACTTGACTTATATCTTGTTTTCTGATCCTAGTCAGTGCTCGGTTTCACTATTAGGTGCTTCTGATTATGTATTAATCACTCAAAAACGTTTATCTCATTCTTCTTCATCATCACTATCCCCCATTCATCATACCTCTTACAACTACTTTGAAGCTGACTGGGACTCTTTTTGTGATTTTCTTCATGATGGCCCTTTGTAAAAAATTTTTGTCTACTGCCAAAGCATTAATTAGACAAAACCTTTTGTCTAATGCTTTGTTTGCTAAGAAGTTCTTTGTTTGCTAAAAACTGAATTGTTTGCTAAGAACTTTTCATCAATCTCATCTCTTGATTCCACCAATCACATCCTACCTGATATAGCTGACAGATTGATTGATTGCTTTACATTCTTATCACTCCAGCTTCTGTATCTAAAGTAATTTTCTGCTTAGACTCTTCTACAGCTTGTGGTCTCGACAATATATACCTGTTATATTCTTGTAGAAATGTTCTCCACAGCTATCATATATACTTTCAAAACTATATAACAAGTGTTTATCAGAGTCTTGTTTTTCAGCCTGCTGTAAAGCTACATCTGTTATCCCTATTTTTAAGAATACTGGTGAGCAATCTGACTTATCTTACTGCCGTCCCATTAGTCTTCATACTATCACAAGAAATGAGTCTTTTATCAAAAAAGTATATTAACAAACACTTAATCTCTCATCTTGACTTTAATAACTTATTTTCTGATCATTTTATTGGATTTCGATCTTTTTGTTCTACTGCTAATTTTTGAACGATGAGTACCAATAAGTTTTATTGTGCATTAGATAGATGTGGAGAGGTAAAGGCTATTGCTCTCAACATTTCTAAAGCCTTTATTAATGTGTGGCATGCTGGTCTTCACCATAATCTCACTTCTTACTGTGTATCAGGAGACATCTTCTATAAAGACTAAAGAATCATATAATTCTATAAAGACTATAGAAATGGACAGCACTCTTCTTCAATTCATATAACTTCAAGAGTTTCCTAAGGTTTTATCTTTCACCTCATACTTTTTTCAATTTACATTAACAATCTCCCTAAAATTGTCAAAGTAATGGGTTCTATTTTCTACTTCTCCAAAAAAAGTAGAAAAGTAGAACTTATCAAAATACGCCTCTCAACTGCAGCTAGAAGAATAAAAAAAGAAAATAACGAAATTCCAAAGACATGTTAAACAAAGTTAATTTATTCACATTTTTGTGTAGAACTCATTTCATGGTATAACTAAAATAAAGGTATAACCAGAAAATCTTTAAAAAAAAAAGATTTTTTTTTAAAGATTTTTTTAAAGTTTCGATACAATCCTGAAAACGTACTAAGGTTTTGTTGATCATTAAAGACAGGGACTCTTGTGGAGAAAGCAGCAACAAATGCACTTAAGTATTGCAAAAAAAAAAGTGATTTTGTTAGAAAAGTCTTAACAGAGTTTGTTAAAAGTGATTTTGTTAGAAAAGTCCTAACAGAGCTTTGTTTTCAGAATTTATTAAAGTTAAAACCTGGTGCAGTTTACTATGCATTATTTCTTTGTTCAGCACATTTATTAAGCTATTATCTTAACAAATAGATTTTTTAATAGAAGACTTCATGTCCTGCTGCCTTATAGGATACGCCTTTTTAGGCAAAGGCTAGGAGAAGCCGACTCCGACTTTAAACACCCCCTGCCTTGGGGCTCTTGGTTGAGTAAAGACTAGAGATAGTGTCTCGATAAAAATACTCATCTTGGGCAGATGTTAAATGCATCTGGCTACTGTCTTGTAGAAGGCCTCCTAGGCAAAAACTTAAGGGGTAAACAGATTCTATCTGTTGACCAGCCTCGCACCGTTTCTTCATCTATAAGGCTGGCGCAGATGTATTTTTAATACATTGTTTCCAGTTTAGGATGCTGAATGCTGGATCTTTTTGACTCAATGCATGGGTTTTGCTTGTGTCTTTATTTTTATGACTAGTCAGGTTTCCTAAATCTGTGGTAGCTCTCAGGAGGCTGATTCCATCAACAGCTGAAAAATATCAAAGTATTAACAATGATATTTTGCGCATGGATGGTGTCCCTGTTTGTACTTTTGGTGTACATTGTGGAGGCCACATTTGGAGCCCTTTGTTACAGCTTAGGGTTTATTAATAGTAATAAGGCAATTCCTTGGGCTATTAAACAGTGTTCCTGAGTACTATCTATGCTTTGAGTCAAGTTCTTCAACAAATTTAAAAATGAATAAAGTACCAAAACCTTTGAAACACAAAAAACCATCATCATCACCAAGTTCTCTAAACCTATCATTCACTAATAATCGTGGTCTTCAAAGGAACTTTTCTTCTGTTGAGTCTTATCTCTTGCAAAATTCACCAGACCTACTTGCTCTTTGTGAGACTAATTTGAGTTCGGCTGTCTCATCTTGCGATCTTAGTGTTGATGGTTATCTTCTTTTAATTCATAATGACTCCAATCTTCACATGCTTGGCCTGGGCATTTACATTCGTAAGAATTCACCCATTTGTTATGAAACTAGGTTTGAATCCACAGACGATTCTTTCATGTGCTTTCGTTTAGCACCACTTCACTCTATTGCCTTTCTATTTGTTCTATATCGCTCTCCTTCATCTCAAGACTGCATTCTTTTCAATGTTATTTCTTATCAAATTGATCAAGCCCTCTCTCTTTATCCACTTTAATGCTCACCATTCTGAATGGCTTAGCTCTAGTATCAGTGATTCTGCAGGCATTAAAGCCCACAACTTTTACCTTTCTCAATCTCTAACTTAAATAGTCAACTTTTTAACTCGCTTTCCAGACAACCCGAATCATTTACCTTCTCTACTCGACTTATGTCTTATTACTGATCCTAGTCAGTTCTCAATTTCTCCACATTTACCTTTAGGTGCTTCAGATCACAGTTTGATCTCTTTAAAACTAATATCTCATTCTTCTTCATCACCTGAATCCCCCTATTAGCGTATCTCTTACAAATACCTTAAAGCTGACTGGGACTCTTTCCTTGATTTTCTTTGTGATGGCCCTTTGGTAGAAATCTTTTGTCTTGTCGACAAATGTGCTTCTTACATAACTTTGTGGATTTAGGCTGGCATGAAATCTTTTGTTCCCTCTCGACGATTCCAGGTCAAGCCTCACTCTCCTCCATGGTTTGTCTCACACTGTGCTGCTGCGATTGCCAATCGAAACCGTTACTTTCATATCTATCAACAAAACAATTCTCCAGAAACAGATGTTTGTTTATTACTGCTAGAAACCATTGTAAAAAGGTTTTGTCCAACGCCAAAGCCCGCTATTCTCAGGTCATTAAATCTCGTATCTCGTCTCAAAAATTAGGCTCTTGTTACTTTTGGAGAATCTTTAATAGTATTAATAATAAGGGCAAATCTGTTATTCCACCTCTCTTGTATGGTTCAGACTTTGTCACCTCACCTAAAGACAAAGGTGAATTGTTTGCTAAAAAATTTTCATCAATATCATTTCTTGATTCCACTAGTTGCGTTGTACCTTTTATTCCCAACAAACAGGTTGATCCATTGCTTTACATTCGTATCACTCCAGCTTCTGCATCTAAAATAATTTCCTGCTTAGACTCCTCTACAGCTTGTTGCCCAGACAGCATACCTGTTATTGTCTTGTAGAAGTGTTCTCTGGAGCTGTTGTCTATACTCTCCAAACTATTCAACAAGTGCTTATCAGAGTCTTGTTTTCCAGCCTGCTGGAAACCGGCATCTGTTATCCCTATCTAAAATTCTGGAGAGCGATCTGATTTGTTTCAC
>NC_088924.1:17687500-17725000 GCF_038396675.1 Hydra vulgaris | reverse complement strand
AAACAATACAAAATATAATTATTCTTGTGCAAACTAATAGAATTTGAAATACTTTTAAGAGGTAGTTTATGTCAGAGTAAAACCCAAGTTTAATACTATTAATTTTAAACATATTATTGATAAAGCATTTAATTAGACTCTCTTTGATTAGACAACCTTATAGGTATTTTAACAAATAACTGAAGATGACTAGTGTTAGTCAAAACGTATTATTTTTTATTAATAAAATGGTTTTACAAATTAAAAAATTTGTCTTATTTATAAAAATGTTTACATTTTTGGTGCTTAAAAGAAATTTTAAATATATGTAGATATATATATATATATATATATATATATATATATACATATATGTATTTATATATACATACATATATATATATATATATATATATATATATATATATATATATATATATATATATATATATATATATATACATATATATAAATATATATATATACATATATAAATATATATATATATATATAAAAACATATGTATATATATATATATATATATATATATATATATATATATATATCTATATATTAGGGCTGTCCAAAAAATTTTTTTTTTTCAGATTTGATTGCATAGTTGTTTATTTTGTGCCATTTGACATAGTAATTAACTGTGCAAAAAATCTTTCCAATCAGATAATGTTTAGGGGGTGCTCAATGACCATAAAGTTTTACGAAAAATGTGAAAAACATGGAAAAAGTAACAAAGTTCCACAAATTTCTAAAACCCGGTTAATTAGATTTTTCAGATTTGATCAGTTTTAATTATCTCTAAATATTAAATTCTGAATACAAATTACAATCCACATCCACTTTAGACTGGTTTATTAGCAGAGAAATTAATGAAATAAAATACTGCAATACGACTAAAGTTCTGCGGTTTTTGTTATATCAGAATTTTTCCAAAATAAAACACTAGGATTTTTGACTCTTTGTCATTGATTAAAATACGAATTATAAACAAAAAAACATATGAGCAATTAACATTTAATTATTGTAATATTATAGTTCGTGCAATGTTAATGCTAGCGAGGACTATAACTCTTCAGAGTACACTTTCTGGCATCTGGCACTCGCTTTCTGTGATCCTCAACCACCTGAATTAACCTCTGCATTTCAGATTCATTCCTTGTAATCGATTCATTAAACATCGAAATTAAAGTCACAGATCGTTCGGCAGCATCATTTACTACTTTCAATGAATATACTAAATTTTTTCCTTCTTGGTATTCTGGGGAATCATTCCAGGTAGCTGGATCGTTGTTGAACAGAAAATCAATATCAACCTTCATTGACCGCAACGCACTTGCTGAAACTGATGTCACCAGCATGTCCAGAGATTTCTTCTCTAGACTTTCAATGTTCTTTAATTTGATCAACCTTTCAGACCAGTTCTCACCGTGAAATTTCATGTTGGAAATCATTTTTCGCTTCTCTTCCGTTTGAAGTTTGTTTGAAAACAAAGCTAGTGGGACCAATTCTGGTGAAAGGTACCACAAATGGTTTTGAAAGTTCTTGACTGCTGCTTCGGAAATCGTTTTATTCACAACTGCAAACTGCCTAAGTTGCTGAAACAGAAACAAGTCATTAACTGGAGCATCGCTGGCATTTGTGCATGATATCCAAGATTTTACATAAACCAGACTAGCAAATAAGCAAAATTCACAGAGATTTTTTTCCTCTTTTGTGGTCAACTTGAACTCTTCACGAAATAAATAAATCTTAAAACAATAAATAACCTTGGCCATCCAGCGAGCCATGCGATAAGCACCAGGGATCTTGAAATGATAATTTTTCTCTTCTTGATCCGGCAGTTTTCCATGTATTAACAGACAGAGATCCATGATTTCTTTGTAGTCATCCCTTGGCATTTTAACATGCAGGTTTTCTTTGAGGAATGCAATCACTTCATTTTGTAGTTCTTGCACCAGGGGTATTTTCATTCGAATGTCATCCAGAGGTTTAAAATTTCCTTGATTAACTTTGGGCCAATATTGCTGAAATCTCTGGAAAAGAGGTATAGGTTGGGACCAGATGATGGTCCAAATAGTGATCCAAACACTCCTGCTACTATGATCTCATGAACATGGTGTCTGCAAGCGAAATATAACAAATTTCTACCTATATGTTTCTCTAGAACTACACATGCACCATTTTTGGAGCCAGTGTTAGAGGCTGTAGTATCAAAACTCATTCCAATAACATCACCAATTATGTCCCAGAAATTAAGCAGATGAATAACTGCTTTTGCTTGGGCTTCTCCAGTTCCAGCTGATAGTTTTGCTATTCCAAGTATTTTGTCAACATTGTGACCTGTCACACCTACAGATAGCCGGTCAACATTTGCTTTAGGGGCTGCAGAATTTGTACGATCTATCATCAGTTTGCCATCCCAGTGGACGATTAATGGTGGTTTGTCCAAATCGCAGAATTCAGTTCGAACAGTGGCTTCAATATTTGATCGATGATAGGTTCGTTTTCTACGGACTGTAGAACGTGACAATGATCCATCATCGAGGTTCTGTCCACCAGCCCTTGCAATTGCTGCTGCTAGTATAGTAAATTTTGTGTCAGATAGATTAATTCTGTCTAATGTTGATGAAACATCAGGCGAGTCAAGAATTGTATCTAAGATACATTGTCGTTTTGGAGTACTTGCTAAACTTGATTCAGCTGACCCTGAAGAACTTGCTTTACTGACTTGTTGTCTGTAATAAACAGGGATTTCTATCTCAAAATCTCTATCAACCATTTTGTCATTATCAACAGCATCGTTATCGTTGTCATCACTATAACTTTCGTCATGTAAAGGTTCAATAACAGGAACTATTGCACTCGCACCAGATTGTCTTTGCTCTTCTTTTAGCTTTCTCTCTGCTTGTTTCCTTGCTTCATTTCTTTCTTCTAATTTCTTTCTCCTCTCCAAACATCACCATTTTTCTCTGACATCTCTGATCCAATAAAAATTCTTTATCTTCTTCAATTCTGATCATGGTTTCAGCATCCTTGAGGGCAATGTCAAAAAGTAGGCCAATGGTGTCTGTAAATGATTTCTCTCTCGATTTCTGAGAATCTGACAATCTGGATTTTTTTTTTTTTATTAATTTAAATTCCTGGACTAAAGTTTTCAACTTTAAGACTACATTCGGATGAAATGCTGTCGGAATACGGGCTTTATTCCAAATAATAATCAGTTCATCAACAGTTGTTTTAAGACTTTCAGGCACTGACTTTTTGGTTGAATTAAGATGATAAAAAAAATGTTTTTAAAACATCAGATGTTAAGGGAAGAACTTTATCTGGAAGATTTGGCTCTGGTTGTCCAATTAAAAAGATTTTGGTTTGAAGTTGTGTAGAGATAGCAACACGAGATGATGCTGCCATTTCAATGATAACTGAAATATTATGAGAAAATCAAAACTCAATACCATATTATACAAACTTATCATTCAGTTGTTGGTTTATGCAGCTGCAGCAATATATTATAATAATTATTACTAAAGAAATTAAATAAATATTTTCAAATTAGAAATTATTATTATCTGCACTTAATAACAAACAATACACTACCAGACTACCATGCTAGTTTTCTGTAATAGGTTACTAAGGTTAGGTACTATCAAAATATTAATACATTTGTTGTCAAACTGAAATTCCAAATAAAAATAATATTTATACTTGTAAACCTTTTTATTCTGTTTGAACAAATTCTAAATTGAGTTAAATAATAGTATTAAAATTATGAATACAAATTTTAACAAAATGATATAAACACAGTTGTTTTAAACACTAGCAGACATTTTTTAGTCTGGTGCCCTGATGACAGTTAATCTGCTGCACTTTAATTAATCTATATAGCACGCAATCAGACAATATTTCAGTGGAAAAAATCTAACTAACCAGGTTCTAGAAATTTTTGGAACTTTGGAACTTTTTACACGTTTTTGACGTTTTTCGTAAAACTTTATGGTCATTGAGCACCCCCTAAACATTGTCTGATTGGAAAGATTTTTTCCACAGTCAATTACTATGTCAAATGGCACAAAATAAACAACTATGCATTCAAATCCGAGAAAAATTTTTTTTTCCTGTGTTCACATGAACAGCCCTAATATATATATATATATATATATATATATATATATATATATATATATATATATATATATATATATATATATATATATATATATATATATATATATATATATATATATATATATCACCATCTTCACTTCTTCACATATATATATCGAATTGAATCATGATTCCAATAAGCATTTCAAGGAAATCTAAGTTTAACTAAAACATAGATATCCTCAAAATGATGATTTGATTTGAGATTTGACTCGATTTGTAAATCAACGCCTGATTTGATTCGGATTTGATATCATAAAAAATGATTTGCGGGGCCCTAATATATGTATATATATATATATATATATATATATATATATATATATATATATATATATATATATATATATATATATATATATATATATATATATATATATTAGGGTAGGCCAAAAACAAAATTTTTAAAAAATTTCACTGTAAAGGATCGCAAAGAAATGCGATCCTTTACACATAAGAACATAAATTATATCAAAAAAATTATATAAAAACATTATTGTGTCCTGCCAAATTTGATTTGATTATTTTCATTTTAAACCTAAATTACGTCAAGATTGAAATTTTTCAGCAAAAACTTTCCACTTAGTGGAACAATAGTAGTTTTTATTTCTATAAAAATTATTTGTTAAAAATAATATTTTTCATTAAAATACGTAACTATCTTCTAATGCAGGATATTTCATTCTCTAAAAAATGTGCTATAGAAGCAGTTTTTTATACTGTGCTAACTCAGCAGATAAATGCTTTTTATTTATATTGCCAATAATAATTCTGTGATTATTGATCACGTTAAAAATATCATTTCGTACAGCTTTATTCTAAAGAATAGAAATATTTCAATCATTAAAAACATTATTACAATCTGTTTTTAATGTTTTGTTTTGTTTGTGTTGATTTTTTTTTCTAATTTATTAATTAATTTCTGGTGTACCTTTGTAAGTATTTCAAGGTAATCGGAACACAACTCTCACATTCCACTCTCAGCCGGATCACTTTTAAAGTTTTGACAAATAGCTTCATCTTCAAATAGTCATTATTCTCATCCTTTTCCGATCAATGAGTTTTGAGCCATTTTCCGTCATCTTTTAAGTCGTGAAAAATCAACCATGACTTTTTCCCAATATAAGAAAGTATTTCAGAATTTTTTTTAATTAATGGAAGAGTTGGTTTACTGCAATTGATACCAAGTAGTTTTCCATAATCTAATATTTTTTTTGCAATTCTTTCTTTACCATTTAGAGAAAGGTTTTTTGAAAATAAACTTAATACAGACAGTTGTTTGGTTAGATACCAAGAGTGTCTGTTTAAAACTTGTTAGGCTTTTTTAGCGGCTGCATGAAAGGTTTGGTATACTTTATCATTAATTGATGCATCACTAGCTTTTGATACTTCTAACCAAGCTTTAATGTAAATGGCTGAGCTGAAAGTCAAAAGTATTTTTAAATTGCTTAAATCAGATTCCATTAGTTCATCTTTAAAGATGAACTAATGGAATCTTGATGAAAATCTTTTATGTGTACAGTAAATGCGTTATCCATCTGGCATGATGACTAGCACCACATGTTTTCCATTTCTTGGGTTCCTCTCCACCTAATAGAAAAATTGTTATTTCTGCAGCTTCTTTATAATCATCTTGTGCATTATGCTTAGATTGTAATACTTTCCCAAAAAAATTGCAAGTTTTGTTTGCTTTTTTTTTTTTAAGAAAGGATTTTCAAGATCGATGGTCCTATTAGAAATTTTGAGAGGAATTTTTTCAGAGTTCAGCCATTCCTTTTTAAAAATTTTGAACTCAATATTATCATCAGATGTCGTCTCCTTTTGAAATAAAGCATTCCAAAATGACCCAAGAATCAGTTCTAAAACATGATGTGACATGCAAGCCAGAGAAGCATTTTTATAGATTTGGTTTCCTCAAGAAGAGTTTTGCTGCTCTGTTTCTTACACCAGTATTATAAGCCTTTGTGAAACTCAAAAACTTGGGCAACAATATTTTTGTTAAGATCCCATTCGTTTAAATCTTCTATAATTCCTCAACCGATAAAAATTTCTGTACCAGACTGAATAGGTTTAATAGATAAAATTTTTCTTTTTGAGTAGTTTGGAAAACCAATTACTAAAACAGTTAAATGGTCAGACTTTTCCCATCCCAGTGAAGAGTTGAATAATCTGATTTAACTTTTGTTTTAAACTCTGAAATTAAACCTATTGACATAATTTGCCTTTTTTGCTTACCTGCTCTTCTAATTGTATTTATTGAATTGTCCACTTCTTTAGCTTTAACACCACCTAAAAACATTTTAGAGTTTCATATACAAATCAAAAATAAAAGCAGTTTAAAAACAAAAACAAAAACAAATTAGAGCTCTCAGACCCTCTAGACCCAGACCCTCTAGACCCAGCAACAATCCATTCTTTAGTTGAGTCGCTACTATTATCAAAGTTAAAATCAGTTTCATTGTTATATTTTTTTCTCTTTTCTTTATCGATTCTTGATTTTTCTTTTTCTTCTTTTTCTTTTTCTTTTTTTCTTTTTCTTTTTTTTTTTTTTTAGACTCAATTTTAATAAATTATCTTTCCCACTTATTCCTCCAGTTGTAACTTCACATTTGAGAACTGCAAACCAGGCAATATCTTCTTTTGCATCTTTACTTGGTCTGGTTTTTTTAACATAAACTTTAAAATTTGGAGAACTGATATCAAAAATATCATCCTTTTTTTTTTGAAATCTAGAACAAGTAAATCTTTCTTTGAAAATTTTTTACATTTAGACTTTGCAAGCTTATTCCACATATCATGATGGTTTAAAATACTTTCAACAATGTATTTTACCTGCTTGCAAGGAATATCAGCTTTATCCAAAATACTTTAACAGTTTATATTGTTAATTTAGCAAGTAACTTTAATTTTGAAATATCGCTTTTAATATTTAATTCTTTTTTATATTTAGAAAATACTTGAAAGGAATTGTTCATCATTTTTAAGTGATATCTTAACAAACAAAAGCAGAAATTCAATTAAAGCACATTATTTTCAAATAGGAAAAAAATTGTATAACACACCAACTGAAATTTGAAAAAATTTTAAAAGTATATAATCCTAAAAAATTTGTAGACATCGCGAGTAGTAGGCAGAGAACTGGTATTATTATCTTCAAGTGGGTATCTAACTAAGCAAATTTCATCTGATGATTTTAATGCTTTTGTGGATTTCTTTTTCATTGACTCTGCCAGATTGTTTTTTGTTGATTTATATTTCTTTTGGAAAAGAGATGTCATTTTTAAAATGAATCAAGACTAATAGAAAATATTAACAATTAAACATGATGATTATTTTACTTTAAAACGAATGCAAAAGTTAATGTAGCTGTAGAATTAGTTCATTTTTTATAACGATACTTCAATTAGTATTATAGTATAAATTTATTCAGTAGCAACTATTTAAAAATTGTAAACTTTCTTACAAAAAAAATTAATATTACTACACGCTATTGTTATTTTAAATAGCGGTTATATATAGTTTTAACAATTTGTTAAAACGCAAGCTATGATAAGCATATTGTTTAGTATATTCAGTATTTTAAGCATGTTTTTTTGAGAATAAAAAGTCATTGCATTGCAAAAAAATCTTCAAAAGTGGTAAAATTAATAAAGCATGCGTGAACTTTGTTTGCTTATATAAAAAACAATTGAAATATACCATTATTTGTAAGTAATTAACCAAACAAATTTAAAAAAGTGGAACAGATGTAATGGAGTTTTTGTGTTTATATTGTTGTTCAAATAATTCAGACTTAAAATGAAATTCGGCAGAACTTAGATATATGCTGCGTAAACACTTTCAAAATAAAAAATGCATTTTATAGTAAAAGAACAATATCTGATGCAGACATAAGTAAAATTGACTCTTTGAAAATTTTATATGGTACTGTGGCCTACCCTTATATATATATATATATATATATATATATATATATATATATATATATATATATATATATATATATATATATATATATATATATATATATATATATATATATATATATATATATATATCTATAGTTTGTTGTCTTTGGGAAGACCGGAAGGAAAAAAGTGATTCTTACGCCAACAGATACGTCACTTTTAATTACTTTTGACTTTCGTCCAACATTTTCGTGTTGGAAGAAAGTCAAAACCATTAATTTAATTACAAATTAATTGTTAAATAAAAAAACCACAAAAACGCAAATTTAATTGACCAGAATGTTTTTAAAAACATTCTGAATGTTTTTAAAACATTCTGAATGTTTTTAACAATATAAACAATTTTTTATTTTTATTTTTTTTAATGAAATGTTTTTATTTTTATTTTTTTTAATAAAATGTTTTTATTTTTATTTTTTTTACTGTAAATCATGCGCAGAGTGTTGCTACATCGACTATCTTATAGCCTGACTCGCAAGGGAGTGCTGCTACATCGACTGACAAATAGCCTGACTCGTAAGGGAGTGCTGCTACATCGACTGACAAATAGCCTGATCCGCAAGGGAGTGCTGCTACATCGACTGAGGGTTTGGTTTGGGCAGGCAGTCTATCATTAATAAAAAAAAAAAATTCCAGTCTTGCATTTTAATTTTTACTTTTTGTCAACAAAATATGGAAAAAACTTTCGGACAACATCTAAGGGTTCTATATATATATATATATATATATATATATATATATATATATATATATATATATATATATATATATATATATATATATATATATGTATATGTATGTACATATATATTTATATATATATATATATATATATATATATGTATATATATATATGTATATATATATATATATATATATATATATATATATATATATATATATATATATATATATATATATATATATATATATATATATATATATATATATATACATCACCATCTTCACTTCATCAAGGCTGAAAGCAACCATTATTAGAGTTGGAAGTTACTAAGAAAGAAAAGATGAAGTTTATGAAACAAAATAACGATTAACAGACAACTTAAAAGATTGCAAATTATATGAATCAGGAAACAAGTTGAAGGAAACAAATTCCAAAGAACTGATGTTCGAGGAAAAAAACTAGACAAATAATAGTCTAGTTTTTTTCTAGTCATATTAAAAGGAGAAAACTTAATTGAATGGTGAGTTACACAAAAATGAGATTTAGTAGATGGCATAAGAGACACTAACTCATTTAGAGCAGCGCCCATTATAGTATTTATAGAAAAAAGAAAGCAACATTGCGATGATAAGACAGTGGTTAAAGTTTGCGGTAAGAGCAGGTCCAGCTATGTTTACAATGTGTTTTTGCACCTTGTTTAAAAAAGAAAGGGCATCATTCAAAGATTCGCTCAAGATATGGCAAGAGTATTTTATACGAGGACGGGTTTGAGATTTATAAAGATAAAGAATAGAATCTGAATTAAAAAAATGACAAGCATGTTAAAAAGAAGCAACCTTAGCAGATGCTAGTTTTGCAATGGATTGATATATGGTTTCCAAGAAAGATTGGAAGTAAGAGTTAATCCTTGAAGACAAAGGTTAGATCATTGAGTACATTACCGTTACTCATCGAGTACATGACTGTTCATAATAATATTTATCTAGGATAAATCCTAGATAAATATTATTATGATAGATCCTTTTCAAGCTCAAATGCCCCCTCCAAACAATCCGAGAGTGTTGGCTTTTTATCAAGATGAGAATCAATGGTAATATCATCCTATAACAACAATAAATTAATTTTTTTTAACTTACATTTGTTAAATGTAAATTAAACCAAAAGATTAAATTTTGAAAAACACCTGAAGTTAGAGGAAATGAAGTGCTTTCCATCGAGGACAACTTAAATACTACAATTGGTAAGAAAGGACTCATTAGTCTAGAATATGTTACCTGATACACTTAAAAAGAGAGCTTATGGAGAAGACCTGCATGCCACACTTTATCAAAGGCTTTAAAAATGTCAACAGCGATAGCCATAACCTCTCCACAGCTAACTAATGCACAATAAAACCTATCTGTTACTACAGTTAACAAATCAGCAGTAAAAGGAAAAGTTATTAGATTTAAGATGGAGGATTAAGTGTTTGTTAATTAAAGACTCAAAAACCTTGCTTATAATATTAAAAAGACTATTTGGATGTTAGACAAGTCAGATTGCACCCCAGTATTTTTGAAAAAATCATTATCTTTATAAATGATAATGATATTAATGATAAGCACTTGTTATTAGGGGTGTACCAGATTGAAAATTTTGAATTTTTAAATTCGGAACCGTATTTGCTGGAATTGTTAATAAAATTCGATAATAGGAATCAAATTAAAACCTATTTTATTTGATTCTTGTTTCATTTAAATCTCATATGTTGTTTTTGTTTCTTATAATTTTATTTATTGAAAGTTTTAACCTGCATAATATTCATATTTAAAATTATTTCTTTGTTTTCTATTTTTCCATCTAGGTTAAAATTAAAATATTTACTGTATTAGGCATCCTATACTTTTTAATTATTTAAAATTTAAGTAACATTTAGAATGAGGCTATTCTCAGAGGAAAGTCATTTTTGAGAAAAAAGAACTCTTTTTGTACCACAATATTCCTAAACCTTTAGAAATCCTTACAAAATTTATTACATAATTGCAAATAAAACTACATTATGTTTGTTAAGAATTTTGTGTTTGTTACCTAGGTTTACCAATAGTTCTTCATTGCCTGTAGCAAAATAATTTTTTGATTTAATTTACAGAGTCTGTGCCACATGTCTTTAGAAAAAGGTAAACAATAAATTCTCTCAATCTGGCCTGAAATATTGTAATTCTGGCCAGAACCAGAATGACCTAAAAGTCACAAAATCCGGCCGGAATTCTGGTACATCCCTCCTTGTTTTATAGTTTTAAAAGTATAGGCGACACCTCCTGAAAACACTTCTGCAGTACTTCTTAAATCAGGTACGATATTGTTAGTGGAATCAATAGATAAGATTGATGAAAAGTTCTTAGCAAGCAATTCAGCTTTGTATTTAGGTGAGGTAACAAAATATGAACATTGCAAGAGAGGAGGAAAGACAGATTTCCCTTTATTATAGACACTGTTAAAGATTCTCCAGAAGTCTCTGGAGACTATTTTTGAGATAACGTGCAAGATTTAGTGACCTGAGAATAGCTGGCTTTGGCATTAGACAAAACTTTTTCACAATAGTTCCTAGCAATAGTAAATAGACATCTGTTTTCTGGAAATTTGTTTTGGTGATAGATTTGGAAGAAATAGTCAATATTGAAAATTGCAGCTGCTTAATAAGTGGTGAACCATTAAGAATAGTTAGCCTTGGCTTGGAATCGTCTTGAGGGAATGTAAGATTCCATGTCAGCCCAAATCCAAGAAGTTACATAAGAAGCACAATTGTCAAAAGGATAAAAGATTTCTAACCAAGAGGCATCTCAAAGAAAATCATGTCCCAGTCAGCTTTAAGGTAATTGTAAGATGTACAATGAATGGAGATACAATGAATGGGGAATTCTAATGATGAAAAATAATGATATAATAGTGTTTGAGTAATCAATCCGTGATCAGAAGCTCCTAATGGTGAATGTTGTTACACTTGATACCTGACTACGCATAAAATTATTTTTTTTTGAAAGATTGACCATGGCTTTTTAACTCTTTAAAAAAAACCCTTTAAAAAGGCTGAAAAACCCTTCAAAAATGAAAACTATAAACACGTTTAATCAATAAAAAAGGAAATAAATCTTGAACAATAAGAAATTAAAAAGAATAATAATAAAAACCATACTCTAAAAAAAAAGTCAACTAATATAAACTTTGGTAGAAAATTATTTAGAATAGAAAATTATGCTTATAATTAAGTCAAGGTTGAATCTTTAAAATTTTTATCTTTTCTTATGTTTTTATAATGTTAGGCATACTTGTTTAATTAGAAAGTTAATCATAAAATTAAATTGTTTATGAAATGGTATTCAAAAAGAATCATAAAATGCAAAATTTTTTAATCTAAATATAACCTTTCAAAATATTAATTTATATTTAATCTTTTTTGTTTAAAAGTTTTTTTTGTCTTTAATGTTTTGTAAACTTTTTATTTAAGTGTTTTTAGTATGAAAACATTTAATTAGAAAGTTTATCAAGCAACAAAAAACCTTTATGTTTTTGACTATATTAACTTTATGAATTAAAAAATAAGTTTGATGAAAAATATTGTTGTTGTCGTTGTTTATAAAATTATTAAAACAGATTGTTTCAAAACATTTACATTCATCATTAAAAAAAGTTCTTTTAAAATAAAAATTTTATTTTCCTATTTATGATAATTTATTTAATAGCGTAATAAAACTTTATTTAAAAGTTTTTAGCCTAATTAAAAACATTTTATTAGAAAGTTTACAAAGCATTATAAAAAATAACTTTGTTATGTTTTCGACTATTAAATTTAAAAAGTTTATTGAAACAACCATTTTCGTTGTTGTTTTCTAAAATTCATTGTACAAATTGTTTAAAAACATTTACATTTGTTGTAAAAAATATAGTTTTTAACTATGCAATATCTTTCTATAATTTAAATAGAATGGTTTTCATAGTTCGCAATCATCAATCATCAATACATAAATATATATATATATATATATATATATATATATATATATATATATATATATATATATATATATTTATATATATATATATTTATATATATATATATACATATATATATATATATATACATATATATATATATATATATATATATATATATATATGTATATATATATATATATATATATATATATATATATATATATATATATATATATATATATATATATTTATATATATACATATATATATTTATGTATATGTATATATATGTATATGTATATATCTTAAATTTACAATAGACTGTCCATAACGCATTTATACTGCTTCCAAGGATTAATTTCTTGTTCTTTAGAAAATTTTTGTTTTATAGTAAAAATTTGGGTTTCATTGTAATGATAGTACCATTTTCATAGTAATGAAAGTAACGATAACATTTTTCGTTATAAAACCAAGTCTTTAAAGGATAGAAAGCTAAAAACTTAGTTATATAGATACATAAAAAGAGTTTAGATACATAAATAAAAAACTCATATTGTAATCAAACTCGTAAAAAAAACCCAACTCATATATAAATTTGAACTCTTATATAGAAAAACTCATAATTATAAAGTACCAATAAATCAATTACAAATATTAAAATATTGAATACAAACATCAGCAAGAATTTGGGGTGTGTGGTATGTTTTTTTAACTCGAAATTTAAAATTAGATTAGTATATGTTTTGAGTACAGAATGACAAATTATTTCTTTATTAAAAAATTTATGGGTTAAAAGTTATATGAAAAATTTTATAAAAAAATTAATTATAGTGTATTTGGCTTTTCGTATTCTTCCTTATAATAAACAAACTATGCATACTTAAATTTTAATGTAATTTTTTTATTTATATTTATAACTAAACTTATTGATTTTCAAATATCTATTTTATGATTTTAATCAAATCTTTATTTGAAATTTGATAATAATTGTCTAATTTTATTGTTGTTACTTTTTTAACAATATTACATTAGGGATTGGTATCCAACAATAGTTGTTCTTTTTTGGCCAGAAAATCTGTTCAGATGGACCATTTAAATGTATAAACTTTATTTTATATCATTAAATTCTTTTTTTCATTAAGTTTTTTTCTTCAGCAACTGCAATTATTCATTTTCATAAAAACCTTTAAAAATTTAGACAATTATAGGTTGAATACTTTTTCCAATTTTGTTCAATGGGAGTGAAAGTATGCCATTATTGTGTTTCATTTTGTGTGCTTTTTGAATAACATTTATACTAACTTCAAAGTAGTTAGAAGCATTCTTTCTAGACAAAGGTTCAGGAGGTAAAATAAGAATTTGTAATTTTTTTTATAGTCATATCTTTTCTTCATCAACAGTATCATAACAGTAGATTGGATATCATAACAGTAAGTTTGATGCTTTATTTTGCCTTGTTTTTAAATAAGTATTATCATCTATAAAATATGAATGATTTATTTTATAAAAGTCTGCTAAATCTTTACCAATCTTTTATATTGATGTTTTTTATTTTTTCTTGGCAGAGGCAACTTGTTGATGCAAAGCAACACTTGTAAATTAATAGGAGATTTTCCTAAACTTTCTAGGGATGAATTAATGAGTCAATAGTTCATCTTCTTGTGCCAATACTTCATCTGTTTCATTTTCAGTAAGGTATTTTGCTGGTACATCTGTTTTTGACTTACAGCTACTATATAATTTCCACCCAGATAAAACTCTTATCCCTAATACTCTAAGTGTTTTGCTATCATTATAGATATTGTAAAATAAAAAAGCATGTTAAAGATATGTGTTTTGCATTCTTTTGCAGATAGAAACTACATATATTAGCAATTAATTTACATTTTACATTTTTTCTGCACTTTATAAACATCAAAGTATTTGTCATTTTTCTTTTCAAATTTTTTTCCAAAGTAATGAAAATGGTGATTACAAATACTGAATAATTCTTCACAAGCACGCAAATCAGATCTCCGTAAAATGTTTTGATGACTATCACTGTCTAGTTCATTCAGTAAAAAAACTCTTTATTTCTAGAAAATGAAGTTTTATGGCATTAATAGTTTTTTTATGGCTAGCCAGTTCAGGCAATTGTATAAGGGCTCACCAATGACTCTGTTTTTGCCTCCATTACAGAGTCTTTGCCGAGCCTTTTATAAATACAAATAGCCATTACAACATAAACCAGCAATCCAAGAATGGAACTTTATCGGTTCTTCAACGAAAAACTTGGTTGTTTTGAAGAGTAATTACTGCTTAGTCTACACAATAAACAAATTATTGCAGATATTGATCCCTCTTATTATTGATCCCATGCCAAAGAGACTAGAGTTGTATGAAACACCAGCAAGATTAATCTTGATCTTGCGATAATATGACTCCAAGCAGCAATTCAAGTAATATCACATAAGCTAATGAGGACAATTATATATTAATTTAACTGACTAATATAGATCACTTATAAAATTGTTTAGACAAAGACGCCATGGTGTCCCTTGGATCTCTGTTTAAGTGGTTTCAGATGGTAGATTAGAAGATGATTGCAATGATTATTTGAAGCAATAATTCAAAAATGTTTACTTAATGACAGACTCTCTAATGTCATCAACATAAACTAATAATTCAAGAAATCTTGAATTCTCAAATACAAACTACCAACATAGCTTTTTTGAGTTACAAACAAATTAGAAAAAATAAGCTGGTTAGTCACTTTTTCATAAAATTTTCTGATTTTAAAGTTCTTAAAATAGCATTTTAGAACATTAGGATAATTTCCTAGAACAAATATTACAGAGTATAATTAAAGGTAAGAGAATAATATACAACAAAATTAAAAAGTCGAAAAAAAGCATATTTATTAAAAAATGCTTAATAACTTAAAATATATTTAACTATATAATATATACTAGTAAATTGTTTATAGTTCTAATATGCTTATAAATTATATTTAATTTTAATGATTATCTTTAAGTTAATTTAGTTAGTTGTATTTAATTAGTACTAAATATTTATTTATAGGTAATAATTTATTAATTATTTAGTAAACATAAAATTCTTTAACAATTATTAATTTAAAAGTCAATAATTAATCCTTGATTTAAATGAATTATATTACTTTATTTAAGTGCTGTATTCTACTTTTGAAATAAAAAAATACTGTTTTAAATTTGTTTAAATTAGGAGTCTGGACGCAGTGGACTGATTGGTCAAACTGCAGTGATACCTGTGTCAATTGCATGAAAAACAGAAGTCGCACATGTATTGTAAACAATATGGATGGGGATTGTTTAGGAAACAGTACAGAGTTTGATACCTGTATCGGTACTTTTTTTTTATATAATTTTTTTATCAAATCACTCAGTGTTTTAAGTTAAAGTTATTAAATTGAAGTATATTAAGTAAATAAATAAAGTTATTAAATTGAGAGTTGATCATACTTGCTAAATTTTTAATGTGTTTTCATCAATAAATCTTGAATGTTCATTAAATTCATATTCTTTAAAAAAAACATCGTCTTTATACTTTTTAATTTTTAATTATCTAATTAGTAGTAATTAATTAATTATCTAATTAATTTAATTATCTAATTGTATATTCTAATATTTTAAAAAAGTTTTTTAAAATATTACAATATACAATTAATAAAGTAGTTTTTAATATCCAATATTTAACTTAAAAAATGTTGCACAAAAACATTTTTTTTTTCCTTTTCTTTAATTTTAATTAAAAAAGTTTTTTTTAGTTTATAACTACAATCTACATTTTAATTATATTTGTTTAATATAAATTTTCAAAGACATATGCTCATATATTTTGTTAATAAATATAAAATTGGTTTTAAATAATTCATAACTGACAAGCAAATAGATTGCCTAAAATGTGCAAATGGTAATTAATAAATTTTTCTTTAAAAATTTTTAACTTTTTGAATTTTTTTTTTTAAAAATCTTCGCTTCCAACAAGGCTGCAAGCAACCTCTAATTAGTGTTGGAAGTTACTGGTAGAGAAAAGATAAAGATTGTAGAGCAAAGTAATGATTGACAGACAACTTAAAGGATTGCAAATTATATTAATCAGGAAAGCAAGATGAAAGGAGCGAGTTCAAAGAACTGATGTTCGAGGAAAAAAACTAATTAAATGGCAAGTAATGAGAGAATGAATTTTAGTAGATGGCACAACAGACGCTAGCTTTTTAGAGCAATTGCCCATTAAAGTATTTATAGAAAAGAGAAAGAGAAGCAACATTACAACAATGTGTTAATGGTTGGAGTTTGGCTGCAAGAGCAGGTCCAACTATGTTTACAATACATTTTTGCACAATGTCTAAAAGAGAAAAGGCATCATTAGAAGATCCACCCCAGATATGGCAATAGTATTCCATACAAGACCAAATTTAAGATTTATAGAGATAGAGAATAGAATCCGGAGTAAGAAAGTGTCGAGCTCAATAAAGAGATGCAACCTTAGCAGATGCTGATTTTGCAATGGATTTGATATATGGTTTCCAAGAAAGAATGGAAGTAAGAGTTAATCCTAGAAGATGATGGGTTGATGACTCATCGAGTATATTACCATTGATAAGTATAGAAAGATCTAAATTATTGCGATAATAATTGGCTGAAAAAAATTGAGTTTTATCTGAGTTAAAGTTTACCAGCCACTGTGAGCACCATGTTGTAGCAGAAGTGAGATCCTTTTTAATCTCAAATGCCCCCTCCAAGCAAACAGAGAGTGTTTACTTCATATCATGACAAGAATAAATGGTAGTATCATCAGCGAACAATGCCACCTTAGATGTGAAAATATCTGAAAGATTGTTAATGTAAATTAAAAAGAGTCAGGGCCAAGGATAGCCCCTTGAGGAGCCTCTAAAGTTGCAGAGTAAGAAAAAGAGTACTGTCCATCGAGGACAACTTTATACTACAATTGGAAAGGAAGGACTCAATAATCTTAAAGATGTTACCTGATACATCGTAAGAAAAAAGCTTATGGAGAAGACCAACATGCCAAATTTTATCAAAAGCTTTAGAAATGTCAAGAGCAATGGCCTTAACCTCTCTACCTTCATCTATTGCATGATAAAACCTATCGGTTATTACTGTTAGCAAATTAGCTGTAGAGTGAGAAGATCCAATTCCTTATTGATGGAATTAATGAACTGAGAAAACTATTTAATGACTCTTTTGCTAATGAAACTACATTTATAACAAACTGCATAATATTTATTTTTTTAATTTTTTTGAGTGCAATAAATGTTTTTAAATGATTTTTATTAAAGCATTTTTTTTTAAAGAAAAAAAAGTGAATTAAAATTATTTTCTCTAAAATATTCTAAATATGTATTTGTATACAGACAATTGAAAGAAGCCACTAAAAAAAGGAAATAATATATATATATATATATATATATATATATATATATATTTATATATATATATATATATCAGGCCTTGTTAAGAAGCGTTACGCAGCTCGCATTTTGCTTGCGAAAAGGTGATTTGCCTACGTGTTCAGCAGTTTTGCGCTACGCAAAAACTTTTACCTTTTAGAATATTTAAGGGTCATTCCAGTAGAATTCAACAAAAGGTTGGTGACACTATGTCTCAGATTTTGCTCTTCTTTTGAAATTATGTTAATAATAATAAAATATGAAAAATTTGAAAATTTTAATGTATTTGCATTATCCGTCACTAAATTATCAGCATTAAAAGATTTGCGATGGAAGCCTAATTTTTAAAAAGCTGTATTTTTTGCATTTTAATACGTTCATAACTTTTTTCTGTAATATAATAAATGGATGTTTTTTTATTTACTAAATAAAGGTAACTTAGTCTAGATAAAAAACAAGGTGCAGCTTATTTATTTGATTTTAGAAAAAAAATATCAGCACACAAAAGTTGAACAATTTTCATTAAATTGAAAAAAGTACTACTTTTATGCCATTATAACTTTTTTCTGATGTATAATAAACTATGCATAATTTTAGAACTATAATCTCTACCATAAAAGTAGAATTAAAATTTAAAAATTCTTCATTTATTGTTTAACAAAAAAATATATACATGGTTAAAATTGCTATTGATGGAAATCGACAAATTTTGGGCTTAACTAAAATAATCAGTAAAATTTTCTGATACCTTGTACCAAACTAATAATGACAGCAAATAATATTCATATACAGTATATTATTTAGGAAGTTTTCATTTATTCAGTAACATGTTAAAATGACAGGCCATTATATATTATGACATAATCTTATAATTTAGCACGCTAATCTCCACCATAACTAATTTTTAAAAATATTTTTACATAAACTGATATTACAATAAAACATTTTTATTTAACAATACAAAAGTAATGATGCCGTGCATACATTATTTCAAATCAAAAAATAGAAAATTGTCTATTATTTGTGCTTTTAGGGTACAATTTCGGCTTCCCCAGAATTTCTTGAGCTGATGTCACAAGTTCCCATAACAGGAATCATGCTGAAAAGTAAATTTATATATGAAAATAAAGGTTAGACAGTAAACTAATCTTCTTCAATATAAAATTATGCATGTCTTAGATTATTAAATAAAAATAGGCTGTACAAGTTAATGGCTGAATATCTGATTAAATTCATAATTTAATACATTGCACATCATTATTAAACTAATCAAAGTTACATAACTAAACTAATCAAAGTTATGATGGTTATTGACATTTGTAAATAGTTTACTAATAATTTATTTCTCATATTTTATCGGGATATATATTGCCTCACCAGATGTCAGTCAATGTGTTGGATACAGAAGTGGATTGTATATTTTCACATACTTTGATATTTCTGAAATTTCAAAAAAGGAATAAACTACAAAAATGTATGCTACCTGTTTATTGCTATTGCTGTTATTTGTCATAATTAAAATTATATTTACTTTTTTTATTTAATAAGCTTGCTTTAACTGGAATAACAAGCGTTCCATTGATATGCTCACTGAGAGTATAAGCAGCAAGACCATTGTCTATTATTCAAAAGGCATGAAAAGATCGGGTTCCTCTTGTTGGATCAGTCATCTTTTGGTATCGAGTCTGTAGAAAAGATTGGCATAGAGCAACATGGTTACGATCCATAGAGTTTGACAGTATGCAGTAACATCTTGAAGTTAAATCATTGGTTGTGTTCTAGTAGGCAGCAAATGGATGTAATGTCACTTGAGTGGCTGAGAAGTATGCTGCTTGTATAGAATTTTGAACAATACATGTATAATTTTCGGCAAAGTCACCTATTATCAGAATTTCATTTTGCGATAGAGAATCCTTCAGATTTCTAAGGTATGCAGCTTGTCTATGCCTGACAAATTCATGAATGAATAGTTTCCAAATATCGAGACTTAGATTTTCAATGAACACATATGCATCTTCTGTGATTGTTGTTAATTCACTGCGGTCAACATTAACCCGTTGTTTAAAAGTGTAAGTGTCACTATTTGTAGCATACCTTTCCAGTTCCATCTTTACAGTGTTAACTCCGCCACAGTTCTCACACTTGTGGAGCATGCATTCTTCTGAATTTACACTGCATACTTGTATAGCCATCATGGTTTTTAGCTCTAAGGAACTATTAAGAGCACAAAGTTTGAGTTTTGGGTTTTCATGATGCTGACATACGCAAACACTGTGTGTAACAGAAGACCTTGCCAAAACACACCATTTAGGCCTTAAACTGGCAAATGTGGAGAAACCAACTCTGGAAACAATTTCTGGGTATTTTAATTTGAACGCAGCATAAAGTTCCTTTAAGTTGCATAGAACTAAAATTTTTTGTTTATGTGATTTTCCTACATCAGTATTAACACTAATATAATCATTCTTGCCAGGAAGTAAACGAGAATTTTCTTCATTTTCATAAAACTCTTTTATTGTTTTACTAACATCAGGTGTCAATTTCTTTGGTTTGTTGTTTTCCAATATTTGATCTCCAAGTATGCCTTTTTCATCCCTTAGTTTTCTTGCCTCTCTTACCATATACTGTGTAGTGTTAAACTCTTGCATTGAAAATTCAAGTGTGCAATGTATTGGGACAAGTGTCAGCAATTTTATTTTTTCAGTTATGTTAACTTCTTTGTCATACTTCTCCCTTAACTTCACAACAAAGTAGCCTAATGATTCTGCTTTAAGACTTGTTTCTGCATCACTGGCTTCAATGATATTAACAGAGTTTACTGATTCATACAGCCTTCGAACTTTAACTTTGACTCTACTGTGAAGTTGTTCATAGCTTCTTTTTTTGCTAACTATAGGGGAATGTCCAAATGATGTTAAACTTATATTGAGATCTTCAACATTTTTTTTTATATGTCCATCACCTATATAATCAGGATCATTTTCTATTTCAACACTGATTCCATCATTTTTTGCTTTCAGTTTTCTTAAGCAGGGACAACATATCTTTTGGCCAGGAATTAGGGAGTTGTGTATGCTGTGATGAACAAGAGTTATAGGGGTTAAATTCTTTTTAATTACCTTTGTGTGAAGATTCAGAGGATTACAACAGCTACAAAAATTATTGCCACAGTATCGAAAATATTCCATTTCATGATGAGTGCAAATTGTCTTCAAATTTTGTACACTAATTCCTGTTCTCACGCTAAGCAAATATTTATGTTCATGTGTTATATCACAAACATCTGACTTTGTGACATAGGATAATTTGTGGCACTCTTGATTTAAATGATCACCTATTGAACACGTATTGTTAGTCATTAGGACTGAATAATAATAAATTTTTACTATAAACTCTTAGTTTCATTTTAGAATTTGCATTTAATGTGCTTTTTTAATAACAAATACCAGTTATTCAGATTTGATATTAATTGATTACATAAATCAATTAATATCAAATCTGAATAGCTGATATTTGTTATTAAAAAAGCACATTGAATGCAAATTCTAAAATGAAACTAAGAGTTTATAGTAAAAATTTCAAATGCTAATAAACTAGTTTCCTTAGTGACTACAATGTCTTTAAAGTGCTTACAATTATTTAAAAATAAATATGTTTTTAAAGATGATTTACTTAACTTTAATACACACTATGAAAGAAAAACAAAAACCCAAGTACTTTATAAAAAAAAATTATTTAGTTATAACTTAAAGATTTCTATACTTTACTTTAATTTACACACACACGCACGCACACACACACACACACACACACACAAACACAGACACACACACACACACAGATGTATAAACGCTCATATCTTTTAATAGGTGTCATTTTAACATGTTACTGAATAAATGAAAACTTCCTAAATAATATACTGTATATGAATATTATTTGCTGTCATTATTAATTTGGTACAAGGTATCAGAAAATTTTACACCTTGTTGCTGCACCTTGTTTTTTATCTACACTCAAATCTTTTAATGCCGATAATTTAGTAACGGATAATGCAAATACATTGAAATTTTCAAATTTTTCATATTTTATTATTATTAACATAATTTCAAAAGAAGAGCAAAATCTGTGACATAGTGCCACCAACTTAGATAGAAAATTGTTGAAATCTACTGGAGTGACCCTTAAATTATCTTTTGATTGTCGTTAACATGACGTTTATTCAGAAGAAATAAAGTCGCAAGTAAAAGCATTTAACCGCAATTGTAAACTAATAGATTTTTTGTTAAAGAAACAGTTTGTTTCATAATTTTTTTTGTTGTTGTTAAAAATTAGTTAAAAAAAATAAAGTGTTTTAATTTTTATGTTAAGGAATTAAATATATAAATTCCTTTTAAATATAAAAATTATTTTTAGTCATAATAGTTAAAAAAATGTACGATTTATTTTTATGTAAATATTTTATTAATAAGATATTTTGTTTATTGTTAATTCAATAACATAAAGTTTTAATGACGTTCATTTAATTTATGAAAATAAATTATGATAACAAATAGGTTATCGGTAACTGATAAATAACAAAAAAAAACTCTTTATTGTTTAAAAACATTATTAAAAAGAGTTCACAAATTAAATAAGAAAAAATTTATTAACAGTTAATAAAATAACCAAAAACCAACTGTAAAATCATAAGAAAATAAACAAACATTATTTTATGTTTCATGAAAAAAATTTTTTAAGCGATACTTGAAAAGACGCTAGTGACGCAATATAACTTCTAATGATGCAAAACATATATGCTGAGTTGAGTTACTTAGAATGCAGTAGCGAAGATGCGTTACGCGTTTTCGCTATGCAGCGAAATCTCGTAACAAGGCCTGATATATATATATATATATATATATATATATATATATATATATATATATATATATATATATATATATTTGTATATAAAATGTGTATAATTTACATTCTAAAGAGTAACCCAGACATATATTCTAAAAACTGGCATTGCCTGCCGAGGCAGTAAATGTCTTTTAAAAATAGTCATGCTAGATGACTGTAATACTAATCCTTACCAGCTAAGCCCAATATTCTAAAAACTGGTTAATGGTTCATTAAATTAAATACACTTGAATGAAGGAGAATTAATTTTTGAACAAAGCATATTTAGACAGATGTCAAGAGATAAATAAAGAATAATAGAAGAGTATTTAAAATGATTTAATATGAAGGAAAAAAATTATATTAATATGAAGAAAAAAATAAGACAATACACTAAAACAATACTTTCAATAATAAAAAATATGCTTTAAATAAACCCTTAAAGATAATTTAAAAAAAAAGCACTTGAAATAAATAAAGATATACAACGTATATAATACCAACCAAAAACATACAAAATGAAATATTGACTGAACAAATAAAAAAATAATGCATACAATAATGTAAGGCCAATGAATAGAAAAAAAAACAGTAATGCTAATGTGTAAACATAGTTTGTGTATTGGTTAAGTAATTAATTTTTACTCAGAGTCGCGTCTATTAACTTGTTAATATTTAAAAATTTTATTTAAAAAAAATAACAAAAGAAAATGATATTCAGTAATTTTCATAAACAAAACTCGTTCTGATCAACTAATTTTAATGATGTTAAAAAAGTATTTACATTTATTGACATAATTCAATAAATGTAAATACTTAAAAACAAAAAAATATAATTGACTAAAATTAGTTAGGTCTTCTTTTAAATGTTGTATGCCTCCCTAAAGCCAAGTAGGCCACAACAGTTGAGAAGTTGCAAACAGTTGAGACCTTTTTTTGGACTTTTTTTTATTACTATTGTGGTTACAATCTTCCCTCAACTCTTTAACTCCAAAAAACAAATCTGGCCTCAGTTTCTCTACATTCACTTTTAGGTGCTTCTGATCACAGTTTGATATCTCTAAAACTATTATCTCATTCTTCATTATCAGAATCGCACTCGTACTTTTTAGAACTACCTTAAAGCTGACTGACACTCTTTCCGTGTTCTTTGCGATGGACCTTGCAAAGAAATCTTTTTTCTAACTGATGAAAAATGTGCTTCTTGGATTCAAACTGGCTTGGAACCTTTTATGTTTCTACGATTCCAAGTAAATTCTCGCTCTTCTCCATTGTTTTCCTCTATTGTGCTTCAATCATTGATTGTAACCCTTAGGTGCTTCTGATCATTGTTTGATCTCTCTAAAACTCTTATCTCATTCTTCTTCATCATGAAGTAAAAAAAAAAAGCCTGTATTCTCAGGTCACATAATTTTGTATTTTATCTCAAAAACTAGGCTCTTTTGACTTTTAGAGAATCTTTAATAGTATCAATAATATAGGCAAATCTGTTATTTTACCTCTCTTATATGGTTCAGATTTTGTCACCTCACCTAAAGACAAAGCTGAATTGTTTGCTAAGAACTTTTCATCAATATCATCTTTTGATTCCACTAGTTCCGTTCTACTTGATATTGCCGTCAAACAGGTTGATCCATTGCTTGACATTCGTATCACTCTAGTTTCTGTATTTAAAGTGATTTCCTGCTTAGACTCTTCTACAGCTTGTGGTCCAGACAACATACCTATACTTTCTTACTATTCTATACTTTCAAAACTATTTAACAATTGCTTATCAGAGTCTTGTTTTGCAGCCTGCTGAAAATCAGCAACTGTTATCCCTATTTTCAAAAATTCTGGAGAATGATATGACTTGTCTAAATACCGTCTTATTAGTCTTCTTTCTATCAAATGTAAGATTTTTAAATCTTTAATTAACAAGTAATTAATCTCTCATCTTGAATCTAATAACTTACTTTCCAATCATCAATATGGATTTTGATCTTCTCCTTCTACAGCTGATTTGTTAACAGTAATAACTGATAGGTTTTATCGTGCATTAGATAGATGTGGAAAGGTTAAGGCTATTGCTCTTGACATTTCTAAAACTTTTGACAAAGTTTGGCATGCTGGTCTTCTCTATGCACTGGTCTTCTGTATAAGCCTTCTTCTTACGGTGTATCAGGTAACATCTTTAAGTTTATTGAATCCTTCCTTTCCAATCATAGTATAAAAGTTGTTCTTGATGCATAGCACTCTTCTTCATATTCTGTAATTCCAGGGGTTCCTCAAGGCTCTATCCTTGGCCCTATACTCTTTTTAATTTACATTAATGATCTTCCAGATATTCTTACATTTAAGGTGGCACTGTTCGCTGATGATACTACCATTTATTCTTATCTTGATAAGAAGCCAACACTCTCTGATAGCTTAGAAGGGGCATTTAAGCTTGAAAAGGGTCTCACTTCTGCTACAGCATGGGGTTCACAGTGGCAGGTAAACTGGTATTCAGATAAAATCCAATTTTTTTCAGCTAATCATTATCACAATAATTTAAATCTTCCTATATTCATGAACGGTAATGTACTCGATAAGTCATCTAACCTTCGTTTTCGAGGATTAACTCTTACTTCCGATCTTTCTCGGAAACCATATATCAAATCAATTGCAAAATTAACATCTGCTAAGGTTGCAACTCTTTATCCTGCTTGCCACTTTCTTACTCTGGATTTTATTCTTTATACATCTCAAATCTGTCCTTGTATGGAATAACGGGTGATGCGGAAGTTATCGGACAAATCTTAATTTCATTATTTGAGCATAATAATTAGTTTTTGTGGTTTTATGCGTAGACATAAAGGTTTTATAAAATACAAACTTTATTATTTGAAACACAATTATTTAAAATGAGGTTAAATGCAGCTGAATGAGAATCTTTTCGAAAGCGACTAAAAATGTTTTTTGTAAATAAACCTAATATAAAAAAAAAAAATCGTAAATCATTTTGAAAAGGAAGGATTTGCTCGAAGTACAATATATGATAAATATTGTACTTTGTAAATCAATCGACAATTGGTCGTCAGTTAAAAAAAATGAATATTAAATATAGAAAACGTGAAAAGACTCCAAAATACACTATAGAACAACAAATAAAGGTAAAAAAAAGAAGCAGGAAATTAGTTAACCAACTCTATAACACAAAATTGCTACTAGTCATCGATGACAAAAAATACTTTTGTTTTGCAGAGGACAACATGCCTGGAAATTCTGGATACTACACAAACAACAAAAAGACATGCCCAGAAAGTATTCGTTTTATAGGAAAAGAGAAATTTCCAAAAAAATTATTAATGTGGATAGCCATATCTGACCGTGGTATGTCCGAGCCATTGTTTTGCACTTCCAAGGCTGTAGCAATCAATTCATCAATCTATATTAATGAATGTTTAGAAAAACGACTTCTTCCATTTATTGGCAAGTATCATGGAGACTTTAACTATTTATTTTGGCCAGATTTAGCAAGTTCTCATTATTCTAAAGATTCTCTAAATTGGATGGACCAATATGTCTATTATGTTGATAAAGAATCCAATCCCCCAAATGTGCTTCAAGCACAACCAATTGAAAATTTTTGAGAACATTTGGCACAGAAGGTTTACGAGGAAGATTGGCAAGCTTCAACAGAGCAAGTTTTGATTGATCACATTAAACTAAAACAACAAGAAATTGATTTAAACTTTTTACAGTCGCATATGAAAGGCGTCAGAGCAAAATTGAGATCAATTGCAGATGGTGGTGTTTTTTCATATAAAAAATAATATATTTTTATTAAAAGATAAATGCTTTATTTAAAAAAAATATAATAGTTTGTTTTTTTATTTATAAATAAGTTATTGACGTTTTTATTTTGTCCGATAACTTCCGCCTCACCCGTTTATGTTGCAATTTCTCTGGTGGTGCAAAAAGGTACAAAAACACATTATAAACATAGTTGGACCTGCACTTGCAGCCAACCATTATTGCATCATTGTAATGTTGCTTCTCTTTCTCCTTTATGCAAATACTACAATGGGCACTGCTCTAAAGGGCTAGTGTCTTTTGTGTCATCTACTATAACTCATTCTCATTTTACTTGTCATTCAATGAAGTCTCATCCTTTTTCTGTGACTGTTCCTAAGTGCTCCAAAAACTCTTATTTGTCTAGTTTTTTTCCTTGAACATCAGTTCTTTAGAATTTGCTTCCTTCTTGCTCTCCTGATTCATATAGTTTGCAATTTTTAAGTCATCTATAAATCATTATCTTACTCTATAAACTTCATCTTTTCTCTTCCAGTAACTTCTAATTCTTATAGTGGTTGCTTGCAGCCTTGTTGGAAGTAAAGATGTTAAAAAAAAAAAAAAACTAACTTCAAATCTACTATCGGTTCTTTTATGTGCTTTTGTGTAGCACTACTTCACTCTATCACCTTACTCTTAGTTGTATATTGCTCTTCATCATCTTAAGTCTACACTCATTTTGATTTTATTTCTAATCAAATTGAGAAAGCCCTTTCTAAGCGCTTTCTCTTTTCCTTCAGTCAATATATTTGTTGTTAGAGACTTAAACACGAATCACACTGAATGGTTCAGGTCTGGTGTCAGTAACTCTGCAGGTGTTAAGGCCCACAATTTTTTCTCAATCTCTAACGCAAATAATGAAACCTTCCAATTTGCTTTCCAGACAGTTTAAAACATTTATTTTTTCTACTCAACTTTTTTCTAATCTTAGTCACTGATCTGTTTCTGCACTTTTGAGGTCAAAAGCACCTTTAGGTTCTTCTAATATCAAATCTCATTCTTCTTTATTTTAAGAGTTCCTCTATCACTTTTTACAACTACCTTAAAGTTGATTGAGACTCTTTTTGCTAATTTCTTTGTGAATTTCTTTGAGTAGAAATTTTTCATCTTCCTGCTGACAAATGTGGTTCTTATGTAATTTCTTGGATTTATCCTGGCATGGAACCTTTTATTCCCTCTTGACAATTCTAAGTCAAACCCACACTCTTTTCTTTGGGTTTCCACTCATTGTACTGCTACATTTGAATTATAATTATTGCTATTTATCACTAAAATAATTCTCAAGAAAACAGACATCTGTTTAATATTGCTAGAGACCAATGTCGAAAAGTTTTATCTAACGCAAAAGCCCACTATTTTCAGGTCACAAAATCTTGTATTTCATTTCAATAATTATGCTCCCGAAACTTCTGAAGATTATTTTAACAATAACTATAACAAGGGCAAATCTGTTATTTCACCTCTCTTCCATGATTTGCATTTTTTTAACTTCGCTTAAGCCCGAACTAAATTGTTTGCTGAGAAATTTTCATCAATTTTATTTCTTGGTTCCACTAATCATGAAAGAAAAGTTGTAGTGTGTAAAAAATTCTCTTGAATAAAATTTTATTTGGCTTCAGTGTACAAAACGACAAATGAAGCTATTAGAAAATATCAACATAGTTAAATATAGTAATAGATATATATAAGAAGTATATTTGAGATTATTATTTTATCGAAAAAACTCACTATAAAAGGATGTAAAGGGTTCATACATAAAATTTTTTAAAAAACAATGTTTTATTTTGTTAAAAAAAACTATAAAAAAAAAAAATTAAAAATGTGAACATAGTTGATTATCAAAAGTGTTCTTGTTTAAAAGGTTTTGTTTTTTGTATCGCAATAATCTATATCTTCCTTTATTTATGAGCGGTAATGTACTTGATGAGTCATCCACCCTTTGTTTTCAAGGATTAACTCTTACTACTGATCTTTCTTGTAAACTGTATATCAAATCCATTGCAAAATTAGCATCTGCTAAGGTTGAATTTCTTTATTGTGCTTGCCACTTTCTTACTTTAGACTCTATTCTTTATCTCTATAAATCTCAAATCTGTCCTTGTATGGAATACTGTTGCCATATCTTGAGCGCATCTTCGAGTTATGCCCTTTCCCTTTTAGACAAGGTGCAAAAATACATCATAAGCATAATTGGACCTTAAACCATCGGTAGGTCGTTGTAATGTTGCCTCTCTTTCTCATATTTTCTATAAATAGTATAATTGGTACTACTCAAAAGAGCTATCGTCTCTTTTGCCATCTATTAAAGTTCATTCTTGTGTTACTCATCATTCAATTAAGTCTTATCCTTTTACTGTGACTTAAGTGGTTCAAAAATTCTTTCAACTCTAGTTTTTTTCCTTGAACGTCAGTTCTTTTGAATTTGCTCCCTTTATCTTGTTTTCTTGATTTATACAATTTGCAATCTTTTCTAATTATAACTTCTAACTCTAATAGTGGTTGCTTGCAGCCTTATTAGAAGTAAAGATGTTTAAAAAAATAAAACTTGTTTACATGCTAACTTTTCTAAACAGGTTTTAGGTAATCATATTTACATAGTTATTCACCTCTTTAAGGAAAATAAAGCTTATATATATTTTTAAAAAGGCATTTGGATGCAGTGGAGTAGCTGGTCAGAATGTGCACCATCATGTGGAGTAAGTGTTATGAACAGATCACGTATTTGCAACAATACAAGAAGTTTGTATGATTGTTATGGCAACAATACTGAAACAATATCATGTATCAGCAATAAAACTTGTGTTGGTTAGATTATTAACATTTGCATTTGTACTGATTTTGAAATTTTAATTAGTTTGTTTTTTATATTTGTTAGGTTGAGACTTAATTCAAGTTATTAGGTGTATCCAATAAATACATATTTGTATTTGTTAGCTAGAAAGTTAATTGTTTTTACTTTTAGGTGTTTGGGTACAATGGAGTAACTGGTCTGAATGCCTGACTTCATGTGGAGTGGGTCTGATGAACAGATCACTTGTTTGCAATACTACAAATACTGTGTTCAATTGCTCTGGCAACATTACTGGGATAGCTTCCTGTATTAGCAATATAACATGTTTAGGTTAGTAAAAATTAAATTCAAAAACTCTTGCAATACATAGCAAACTCAAGTTAAATGATTTATCTGTGGGGGCCTTAGTACACTCAGGGGACATTCTTTCAGGGTTAATTTAAGTACATAAATCAATTTTTTTATTATTCTTTTTGTTCTTTTAAAAATTAACTAAGCGTTATGTAATAATATTGTAATGTTTAAGGTTAATATATATATATATATATATATATATATATATATATATATATATATATATATATATATATATATATATATATATATATATATATATATATATATATATATATATATATATATATATATATATATGTATATATATATATATATATATGTATATATATGTATATATATATATATATATATGTATATATATATATATATATATATATATATATGTATATATATATATATATATATATATATATATATATATATATATATATATATATATATATATATATATAAATCAGGAAATGCTTTAGAGAAACCTGTGGTTGCACACCTTTAATGACCATGCATCTAAATTTTTTTACACCAACTTGGCTAAGTTTTTTGCATACATTGATCATTTGTGTGCTCTATTAAATGCACTGAAAAACACCAAACTAATTTAATAAGAAATTTAAAAACAAAGAAACCAAAAACTGACAAAAGAAGCAATCTTAACAAATGGTAAAACAAATAAAGTATAACCCAGAAAAAATAAAAACATAAAACTTAATTAATAAGAACCGTCTTTATAGCTCAGACAAACAAATTTATAAGCATTTCAATTAGTAGTTTAAAGCTAATAAATTTACCTATATTGCCATGTTATTGTAGTGCACAGGTTGATTTTTTGTGACATTTGTGAGGTGTTACTGTTAAATTGGCATTTGTTTAGAGTTCAAAATCTACTATTGAGTTTTTTTAAAATGATTTATTTGCTTTGTAGACATTAGAAAATATCAAAGTTTCAATTTTTAAATAATTAAGTTTTGAAGTAATTTAGCTTGGATTATATAACTTAGAAACTTTGATTTTTTTTTAACTCTTTTTAGTAAAACACTTTAAAATTAAAATAAAAACATTTATTTTATACTTTTATTTTTTCTGCTTTATTTTTAATTTATTTTGTTAAGAGTTTATTTTATTTTAGTTTTTTTTGTGTTTTTTTTTTTTTTTTTCAATTTCTCTTCCCATTTATTGTTTGTTTATGCTTAATTTTAGCTTAAGTTTACATATTATTTAACACACTTTTTAAATATGCTAACATTTTAAACACACTTTTTAAACATGCTAACATGCAAGGAGCCGTGGTCAAGTTTTCAAAGCAAATTATGCATGCCTCTCCTTAGAAGGCCTAATATATCGTCAGCCGAGAAGGGAGAGGCTGTATATACACTTTTTGTGATTCGGTGTAATTCGATTTTCAAATTTTAGGGCACAAATACTGACAGTTTTGTAAAACATTTATATTTTCAATTCTAATAGTAAATTCAGTCTTATTTTTAATAGAAGTAATAAAAATTTGTTTGAAAGGGTAGTTTCAATCTAAAAGCATTGCAAACTGAACCTAGTGGTAGACATGTGGCCTGCTGGTTTGCATTTCTATAAACTTTAATAAATGGAGTTTTTCAGAAAGCGGTTTATATTATTACTTTTGGGTGATTAATACAAGTGAGGTTACACTTAAAGTTTTTATTCTTGTCAGGGTTGATATATATTTTTATAATAAATGTCCCGTCTCGTGTTTTAAGCACCAAAGAGGAAGTAATTTTTTAAAATTGGAATTTAATTGATTTTCCAGTGTCGTTGAAACCTGGAATCTATTTTTACCCTGTTTTCTAGTTGTTAGCCCTTCATGGTAAATTATTTTTTAAATATTTTAATGCAGTTTTAAAAAGCATAAAACCAAAAATAATAAATAATACAAAATTAGTTTTAGGATTTCAAAATTAAAAAAATATATATACTTAATTATGTTGATTACAATTTTTAGGCTGGTTGCAATAGTAAATATAAATTAAAGACTAATCCAAACATTCTATTTTACTTGAAAATGAAATACAACAGCCTGCAAATTAAAAAATGAAATACAACAGCCTGCAAATTTAAATTTATAAAATAAATTTTTTTATTTGATCAAAAGTTCATAAAAAGAGTTAAAAAAAGTTGATGCAGAACCAAGTTGTCAATAGAGCTGAAAATTGCAGCAAACAAAAATTAATAGCAGTTAACATTTAACACTAGGCGAATGTTTGTAAGATGACATATATTCTTTGTCTTGAAGTGGAATGAATTTTAACATTGATTTTAGATCTTTTTCTTGTGAGACTTTTTTTTTTTAAGCACTTTTGTTTGCACAAACTTTATATCATTTGCAATTTTTTTATTATTTGAATTTTGGAGTCTGGTGTTATAGTTGAGAATATTTTCGACCTTCCATTTAGAACTAAACACAGTTTTGTATTCAACACAGGCCTTTGCGTAAGAGGCGTTTGATCGCATGCCTTAAATGACCATGCATATAATACTTTCTTTTGACAACTTGGCAACGACTCTTTGCAAGTTTTGACAATTAGCGCTTTTAAAAAATGCGCTAAAAAAAAACAAAGCAAATGTAAATGCGATTTTTTATTTTAATTGATTTCATAATTTCAATTAAACTGTTACAAAATTTTCTGAGTACTTTATTGCAACGTAATAAAAGGCGCTCATTGAAAAAAATATTCAGATTAGAGTTTAAGGCAAATTGAGTACAGAAGCTATCAAAAAATAATTATGAACTGTTGGAAATCATGGAAATATAATTTCTAATAAAAAATTGTTTATTAAAAAAAATGCATTACAATAATCTTTAAACAATCGCTTCTGCCAACTATTTTAACTATCCCAGGGCGCGACATATCAATTTTTTTTTTTTCATAATGAATGTTGACTTGCGTATCTTTGTTTATTGGCAAATGTCAATAAATAAGTTTAAGAGATTTATGTCAAATAAGGGAGTTTTATTTTCAAATAATTTTTTTCTAGTTAAGTTATTAAATACATCAAAGTTGCTTAGTAAATTTATTCAATTTTTGTTTTTAAAAAAAATTTCATTTGCTTTAAACTTTTAATGTAATTGCTAATTACATAAAAGAAACCATGCTTAAACATTATGATCGCTTTCTTCAATAAAAGAAAGCCATCGAAATGTTTAGGCATGGTTTCTTTTGAAGTTTTTGCAAAAGCATTTATTTTAAGTAAAATTTTGGATGCTTTTGTGAGCGCATGCAAAAACAATGTGAGCGAAAACAATGCTAAAACATAATTACTTTATTCTAGTTATTTTACTTAAAAGCTTTTGAAAAAAGTAATTATGTTTTGGAACATTTTTTTAAAAGTCTCCAAAATTAATTGTTTTTTTATTTTAAATAACTGTTTTTTATAATAAATAAAAAACTATCAATCGCAAAATTATTTTGAAAAAATAATTGCTGAAGTAATGCGTTCGTTTTGAAAAATCTTAATCAAATGACAACGTTTGCATAAGCAAAATTTAAGAAACACATTTTTTGTTTCTCTGTCTGTCTTTTAACAAATGCGCGCACGTTTGTCAATTTGTCGCACCTGTATCATTTTAACTTTTTAATAAAGTTTAAAATTTGCACCACAAAATTTTATTATAATTCACGGCACTTTTAAACAGCCTAAGTTACTAACGTTTTAAACATCGATTTCTAAAAAAATAAATAAAAAATCTGAGGGAGGAAGACTCATGACCCTTTCCCTCATTATGGATCCGCCCTTGTATTAGCCAATTTATTCATGGGATATGATGATAAAAATTGATAGAGCTGTTATGAATTTTTTTAACTTTCACTTACAATTAAGTTTACATTAAATGTTTTAATTTTTTCTGGTTTTTCTGCTATTTATTTAGTTATTCTTTAAAAAAATTTTTTTTAATTTAATTTTTGTTAGTTTATTTCAATTTTTATTTTTTTAAATTTTATTCTCTTTCAAGTTTATGGATTATTAATTTTAATTTAAGTTTGCTTCGTTTCTTTAGCGTTTTTTTTAAAAGCACTTGTTGTCAAAATTTCCAAAGAGCCGTGGACAAGTTATCAAAACAAAGTTATATGTGCGTGGCCATTCAAGACGTGCTATGGCACGCCTCTTTTGAGAAGGCCTGTCAACATTCCATGACTTATCTGCTGAGTATTTAAGTGTCGTTACTTTAGCGTATGGAACATTTTAAAGCAATGAATCATTCTTAGCAGCGGTTTGAAAGTCCATCATCTGCTCTTTAATTTGAATCAACTTGATTAGATTCTTTTGAGGTATTTATTTAGAATTCTGACAAGGCCAATTGGACTGTAAACTTCAGCTACTTCCATATTTCTTTCAATAATACTATATAAACTGTCTCCTGAATAACACTTTGTCCTCACTCACAAAATTTCTGAATGTCTGTTTTAATTTGTGGCTGATTTTGCATAAAAAAAAAATTAAAAAAAAAAAAAAGAGTCGCTCGATAAACAAATTTTAGTTACCTAATATTTATCTGCAACTATTTGATCAAGTATAACAAGAAGAGCACTAGCTATATCATTTCCTGTTTGACCACCAGTAAGTTTTGATGAGACTACACTATAAATTTTTTTTGATATTGAGCATCGTGCAGTGAAATGAAAATCAGTCAACTTTCGTTTGTAAAAAAAGTTGGAAACGCTTGCTGTTGGTTGGCTGAAAACATTTTCCATATCGAAGCAAATAACACAAATCACGATTACGTTCTTCATTAGTTTCAGCTTTGTTTTTTGTATGAATTTCATATTCTATTTTTTCATTTGAGTATGGTAAAGGATTCATTTTCATTCTTTCACATTTGCCACATCTATCTCTTTTTAGTTTATGAACTTCAATGCTAAACTCTGTGTTAAATATTGATCTAGACAAATACTTTTTTTTGCAGGTATAACATTGTCAGAAACACATTTTTCACAACATTTCTCATATAAAATGGTCATATTCAGATTTTCTTGAATGTACTCTTCGATAGTACTTTTGTGACAAAAGTGACTGTCGATCCTGGGAATGCTTTAAATATGCTTATGTACAGAATCTTTAATGTAATTTGGGACAGTTTGACTAGGTACTTTACCTCTTATACTGTTGAGGTTTTCCTGGTTTTTTGTTATTTGTTAAATGCTAATTTCTAATTCTTTTTTCATCAATATCTAAAGTATATAGATAAAATTCTTTAGAAACATGTATAACTTCATCAGAAACAAAGTAATATGAATAATTGTGTTTTTTAATTCTGAATTTTCAGCCAAACGAAACTTTTGTTCTCTAAAATTGAAGTTTGGGAGTGGAAAAGAAGGTTTTCTTGATCATGTATATATATATATATATATATATATATATATATATATATATTTATATATATATATATATATATATTTATGTATATATATATATGTATATATATTAGGGTGATGACTTTTTTACAACCTAGTTTTCCTGTATCATAATTTAATGAGCTTTCATTAAAAATTAGATAAAGTCTTACTTTTAAGGTAATTTGATTAAAAAATGTCACGCACAAAATGATTTAAAATCTTTATTTTTTAGCTTTTTTTGCCTAATTTTTTAGGTTCTTTTAAGCATATATGCAACATCTTATAGGATCATCAAGCACACAAGGAAGTTGGTTGTTTACGATAATGTCATTGGACAGAATGAATCTTAGTAGGAATTTGTCTTTGTTGCGACAGGAGTGATACAGGTCTTGCACAAATTTGATCACATGCTTACTGCAGTGGTTGCTTTCATTGGTTTTGCAAGCATCTGAAACCTTTCAGATTGTCATTCAGAACTGCAGATTATTCACCAAAATCTTCAGCGTGAAACAATTGATTGCTAAACCAATGGTCGGCCCATGAGTAGGAAATAAACAAATAGATTACATACAGCCTGTTTCAGGTTTCAGGCATCAGAATCAACGCAAGAAGTGCTAGAATGGCTCGAGAGTTTCAGCGTGCATTACTGATGTTTAGGATCTGTTGGCACTTTACAAAGGGTTGTTATTAATCTCAGTGTGGTAACGGGTGAGATTGTAAAACATGAGTGAGATGGTAAAAAAACTTCATGTCGTCTCTTCAGCCACCTGTTTCCTTAATCTCATTTTTCCGTTGCTGTAGGCTGATTTTAATTAATAATATTTTCTCATCAAATCCTTCTCAAAGAAGTACTCAATGTTTGGAGATTCAGTCAATCCATTGAACTCATCGTTCATGACAATGCAAAGAATGCAATCCAGCACACGATTAACTTGGGTTTATGGTAACATTTCTCTTCAAACATTTGGTGCAGCCGAACAACAACGCCTGTCTTCTAGCCAGTATTCACACTTGTTGTATCCGCAACAATCATCACAATTGATCCCCACAGGTTGAATTTCTCAAACACATCTTGAAGTCCTTCTGCAATTGTTTGAGCTTTCTTATCTTTCAGCTTGAGCGCTGTCAACTTAATTTCTTTTGCTTCGTTCTTGAGGACCACTATCTAATATTCGAAGCCACCAATATGTTTGCCATTCAAGTGTATGCTATGTTTCTTCAGTTAAAGCGTGCTCACCAAGTGTTTTATCACCTGACCAACTCTTATGTATGCAGCTTTGTTTATTACTGACTAGCATGGGGTTGGGTTTTCAATGCTGTCACCAGAAAGCTTGAGGTACATCTTTGCTGCTCCGTGGAAAGATAGTTTCAAGATTGTAACAAGCCGTCTTACAATGAGTATTGGGTTATACTTCATTTTCTTTGTTGATGTTGCAATCTCATTATCTCAAAAAGTGTCTTTGCTGTTTTCAGATAAGTCAGAGTACATGCTAATATCAGACCAATCAGGTGGCTAATATCAGACCAATCTGGTGGCGGTGAACTGGTAACTGTGGACAATGTTGCTTTGCATTTTATACAGGTTTATACATCCTCTTTGCACAACCATTTGTCTTTAACCTTAGTGATGTCAAATAGTTCATTCAATGTATTAAAGTTTTATTTCTTTCTGCAAGGCTCGTAGTCTTTCAAAATTTTGCAAATATTGCACAAATAACTTGATACATGTGGAAAGTTCAATGTTTTGCACCATAGGGCTTAAAGCTCAACAATAATTACACTGATTCTCTCTCTCCGTTCTTTGGTGGTGGATTTAAGAAATTTGAAGTGACCAATGATTGGTTTTTCCGGGGCATCCGATTCCTTTCACTCAAAGATGCATCGTAAATTGTCATTTTGCCTCTTCTTGATGACGCTTGAAATAAGATTAAGTTCTTTGTTCTTCTTGGTGTTAAAAGTAGTGATTTCGTCGGTTATTTGTTTGGAAAAACGTTTAACGGTGCCCATTAACAGTCAGTTAACCGACTCTCCATTTTTGAATGAAGTCCTTATTTTTTGGTAATAGTGTACACATGCAT
>NC_088924.1:17562500-17682500 GCF_038396675.1 Hydra vulgaris | reverse complement strand
ATGTTGATTTTAATATTTTAAACAGCATATTATCTGGTCCAGAAGTAGCACTAATTGGATAATTTTTCCAGAAATGTGTTATGTGTAGCTCGTTTATATGATGTCGGCATGCAATAGATAAAACTGGTCGCTGAAAAACTTCATTTACCAGTAAAGAAACAGCTCCATTTTTGTTTCCAGTGTTGATTCTGGTTGTATCAAATGTAACAGCTTGTATACTGTTTGTAAGGTCAAAGCAATTCAAGATATCTCTGATCGCATTTTTTTGATTTTCGCCAGTTCCGGAAGAAATAGCTGGAATTCCCAACAGGTGCGTTTCCATGTTACCGTTTATTAATATTGCTAATCGATCTTTTTCTGATTTTTTCCTATCAGTATATTCATGACATACTTTTCCATCAAAATGGAGTTGAACTAAAATGTTCTTATTATTATTTCTGAAATTTCTCAAATGGTCCTTGATCCTCTTTGATTCATCATAAATGACTTTATCTGCTGCTCTTAATGCTGTAGAGGTTGAACATTTAAATTCATCTATATTTCCACCTGATTTAGCAATTATACTATTAACCATGGCAGTATGCTGCCTATGACTTAATCCTTCCCCAACAGCAGTATCAGCAGTTCTCTTGAGAATATCTTTTGGAAGTAGAACAGTATCTGGTTTTTTGACTTTCTTCTTTAACTCTGGATCTGGATACGGGAAATCATCATTATCTTCATTTTTATCGGATCCATTTGAGCTGAATTCACTCTCTGACATGGTTTTATTCAAACTTGATCTCATTTCAAACTTGGATAAACTCCTGTTAACAGAGGAAATGTACCTTGTGTCTAATCCACCTATTCTTGTTTTTCTATCTCCTAATTGGTCTAATAAAAAAGCAATATCTTCAGTCTTGTCTCGACAACTTCTTTTCTTATCAGCTTTAATGATTGCAACCAGAGTATCGAGCTCAGGTGCAATCCAAAAGATCCTTTTCATCTGAGTTAAAAATTTCCTCTTTTTTTCAATTTCTGATAAAGTTTGTCTTGATTTGTTTTTTTTTAACAGTTTCCAAGTTAGGATCAGCTTCTCTATCTTTTTACTAAAAAATGTGATTTGTAGGTTCTGAACATTTTACAACACATCTATTTCTGTTAATTAATTTATTTAACAGCAGATATTTGTTATATTAATTGTTTTCCTCTAATAATATACAAATAAAACAAAAACAAATACAGTCTGGTACCTACCTAATTGTTTGTAATTGCAAAATCTAAAATCCACCCTTCAACCAAGGTGCAATTAACTTTGAAAGAGTGCAGCATACAGACTTTTCATTATGGCATCTGATTTCAAAGTGTTTTGTCAACGGACAGTGGATAATTCTACTTTCTTTTTGTTTTGGATGCTTCTCCTTTAAATGCAAGAAGTATTGCAAAACCTCTTGCTCTGTAGAAAATTTGTCTTATGGTAAGGATGACCTGGATTCCCCAACCAAAAAATTTACTTTTTTCTTACTTTTTCCCAACATGAATAAAACTGTAGTAAATAGCTCTAATAAGCATATGAAGTAAGTGTATCATGAAAGTTATCAATAATTATTTCCCGCGTTTTTAAATGAAAATTAAATATCGTCTTTGCTAAAAAGTAATTCGCATAACGTGTTTAAGCAAGTACGCTAAAGTATTAAAGTAAATGCGAAGCGTAAAAATTGGTAAAAATCCGCATAACTATGCAATTTTTTAGTTAGGTTTAGACAAAATATTTTAAGCAAATTAAATTACCATGCATTTTTTTTTTTTCTATTAACTTAGAAGAAACTCTGGAAAGAAAAAAAATAGAATTATTTTGAGTTTTAGAACCCGCTCAAACGTGTTGAAAATAAGCTTAAAAAAGGGTAAATAAGTCTAAAATTAGACCATTAGGGCACTTGAGCAACCCCTAAAAGTGGTTAAAACTCAAAAAAAAAAAAATCTACTAATAAAATAGGGGTCTGCGCAGCAGATAAAACTCCATGGTACTTTAAATTTTTTCATGACCCCAAAATGAAGCAGTCTAATATACAGTATATGTATATATATATATTAGTAGAAAATCACTTAACAAAAATTTTTTTCATTTTACACTGTGTTTCATTAACAAACATTCATCAGAAATGCATTTCTGATAAATCTTTGTTGAATAAACACAGTGTAAAATGAAAAAAATTTTTGTTAAGTGATTTTCTACTAATATATAATTGCTCTGTTCTTTTAAGAACATTTGAGCACTCTATTGTGTAGAATACATTTTTAAGTTGTTTAAATATACATATGTGTATATATATATATATATATATATATATATATATATATATATATATATATATATATATATATATATATATATATATATATATGTGTGTGTGTGTGTGTGTGTGTGTGTGTGTGTGTGTGTGTGTGTATATATATATATATATATATATATATATATATATATATATATATATATATATATATATATATATATATATATATATATTTATATATACTAATATATACTAATTTATTATTGCTCTGTTCTTTAAGAATATTGAGCATTAAATTTATTATTGCTTTGTTCTTTAAGAATATCTATCACTTATTTAATACCTGAAAAAGAAATTTTCAATAGTATGTATAAGAGAACTAGCTTTTAATAGGAATTACTTTTGTTTGTGCATTTTGCATCTTAAGCATCTTAATTAATGCATCTTAAGTTTGAATATATCTTTGTGTCTAATGTAGCATTTGTAAGAGTTTTTTTCAGTTTTTAACTAAGATTTCTTGATTAACTTTTTTTTTGAACTTGGCTTCAGAAGGTGTTTCTGAAACAAGCTTAGAAAAGCTGTGATTTTTTGATCCTGAAAATTGAAAAAATCTATAAAGCACTTTTCATTTCTATATACTGGATGTTAAATGAAATTTTAAGTTTGATTTGAGTACTTAAATAAATGCTTTAAAGCCTAAAATTTTGATATTGTACTTACTTGACTTGTACTCTTTATCTGCCATTTTAAATAAAATCTTTTTTCAATTGTCTTGTGGTATTTTTGAGGCATATTAAATAACTGATTCATGTTTTGTACTCTTTTATTTCGTTATATTTCATAAATTTATCAAAATTTCCAATGCAACTGATGAGCTTTTTTCTTATTCTAATGACAGATATTTGATAAACATTGTAATTTACACATAGATTGAATAATTCTACACTATTCTTTCTCTAAACAGTGTCTATTTGTTTAAACATTGATCCGCAATGGTTAAAAAATTTGGTTGATTCAATGCCTAAAAGATGTCTTGCAGTCATTATTGCAAAATGCAGGCAAATTGACTATTAACTTAATATTAGCAAAATAGTATAAAAATATGAAATTTTTGCTATAAAAATGTTATCAGCAATTTCACGTTGTCACAGCAACGACATTTAATTTTTTTTTCTTCAAAAAGATCAGATTTTAGAGATTTTAAAAACTTAAAATTTTAAATTTTTAACACAAGTTAAAAATTTACACCACCAAATAACTTTCTTAAACATTAGAGTTTCTTTTAAAAAAATTATTTACTTTTAATATTTTAAAGATTTTGGGGTATACGCTTTAAAAGGTTGCGCCACAATGTGACAAAATAATCTTGCCATTTCTGTCAAACAAAAGAAATGACTGTAGTTTAGCTCTTGTAGATAAAATATCTACAAGCTCTACAAGAGCTTGTTGATATTTTATCTTATGCTTTGGATTCTTGAATGGCATCATAATAGTTTCTTAACATTTAAAAATATTTTTCAAATTACTCTTTTATATGGCTTTATTTCAATTTGATCATTAACCTGTTTTTAGCTTTGAGCAATAGCTATATTCTAATTCTTTACCACTATTAGCAATGGCGTTTCCAAGTTCTGTGTTATCAAAAGCATGTTTAATTATTTTAGCAGCAACCATGAAAATGTTTACTTGTCTTTAATCTTTGATGGCTTTATAAAATGCTGTTATGTCGTTGATAAGAGCTCTTCAAACAACTTTTTTGTGTTGTTTATCTTTTTATGGTGTTCATTTATCATCATCATGGTCACAATTGTCATGGTACATTTTAGTGCGATGTAGCAAAATAATTCTAGTAATTTTTTAAACAGCTGCTAGGACCATCAGGCCAAACTTGCAGGTAAGTTAAGAAGTTTTCTGTAAAGTCAACTTGTAACACAATTGAATCATCAAATTAAAATTAGCAACTTACTGAAACTTTCTAAGAAATCACACTACATAAACCTTTTTAAGAATAACATCAACAATGTAAAAAATATGGGGAAATATACAAAAAGATATTATTTGTATCAAATCATCTTTCTCTTCCGGTAAATATTTTGATCTCAAGTTTAACGGCAATATGGTTTCAAACAGCAAAGCTGTATCAAACATGTTTACTAATTACTTTGTAAATATTTAATAAATACTTTTAACAAAAATTGTTTTTCCTAAATGTATTTTTGCAGACTATTTATTTAACCTATTTTTGTTAAACAGATAACAAATCTTATAAAAAATCTACTAAATAAAAACAGTTTAGGTCCCAATAGTATTCCTACATACCTACTCAAACTTGTTTCCCATATTATCTCCAAGCCTCTCTGCAAAAGTATAAATAGTTCTGTTAAAAATAGACTTTTCCTAATATCTAAAGAATACTACAATTTCTTAAACATTAGAATTCTTTAAAAAAAGTTATTTACTTTTAATATTTTAAAGATTAAAGTATTAAAAGTAAATAACTTTTAATATTTTAATCTTTAAAATATTAAAAGTAAATAACTTAAGTAAATAATTTTGGAGTATACGATTTAAAAGGTTGTGCCACAATGTGGCCAAATAATCTTGCCATTTCTGTCAAATAAAAGAAATGGCAAGTTTAGCTCTTGTGCTCTTCATAAAATAAAAAACTATTTTATGTTTATTTTTAACTTCAAGTCATCATTCAAGCATTTGCTGCTCAATAAAACAATAATATATATAATCACCTTATAGCTGTGTCTTTTATTGACATGATAATTTTTCTTGACTTCTTATCTCAAAATCATTTTACATGGAAAATATAGATAATAGAACTTTTCTTTAAGAATCCTTTCAACCAACAATTTCATTTCATTATCTTATTTTAAAGAAAAATAAACATTAACTCAATCATAGTTTTAGTTGAGAAAAATATTTTATTGATATAAATATATACATATATAATATACAGGGTGCGTAAAAAGTTCCCGTACTCCTCTGGCAACGACGTTATTTCCCTTATTTTAAAGCGTACCGTTTATTTTTCTGCATTATTTATGCTCTTCCCTAATCTTTGAATATGTTTTAATATTGATGTTTTTAGGTTCCATGACAAAATCAAGAGGTTTGCGGCTGGCAATCGAGAGGCAAGCTAAAGAGAAAAAGAAAGCATCAGAGATCGCTCGTCTTCTGAATGTTCCGCGGCATACGGTTTACGATTGCTTGAAGCGACTTGAAGAAACTAGTTCTATTGATGATCATCGACGTTCTGGAAGACCGAAAACTGCAACTTCGGGTAAAATTGTCAAAAAAATCCGCGACAAGATCCTGTACAACCCAAAACGATCGATGAGACAAATGACCAAGGATGAAGGGATTTCGGAAGGTTCAGTTCTGCAAATTGTCCACAAAAAGCTCGGAAAATACCTGTACAAAATTCAAAAAGCTCACGTACTTACTGATCAGATGAAAGCCACTCGTTTTGCCCGTTGCAAGGAGCTTCTCAAGCGATTCAAGAAGCTGGCAAACACCTCGACAATTCTTTTCACGGACAAGTGTCTCTTCACGGATGAGTGTCACTGTCGAGCAGTTCGTGAACCATCAGAATGACCAGATAATTGCTGGAAACGTTTAAGAAGCAAACCAGAAAGGTCGAATTGCTTCAAAGACAGCTCACCCCCAAGCAGTGATGGTTTTCGGAGCGATTACAGGAGACGGCAAGATGCCATTGGTTTTTGTCGATCAAGGAGTGAAAATCAGAGCTCAAAACTAACTGGATGATATTTTGATGACAGAGGTATTAACTTGGACCGATTCACACTTCCGACAGCGGTTTTGGACGTTTCAATAGGATTCCGCCCCAGCCCACAAAACAACGGTTGTCCAGGATTGGTGCAAAGCCAATTTTTCGGGTTTCATCACACAAGAAGAGTGGCCTCCAAACAGCCCGGATCTTAATCCCCTCGACTATTCCATTTGGGGAATTATGAAGGCCAAGATTGTAGCTGTTCGTCATCCAAATTTGAACTCTCTACGGCAAGCACTTGAAAAAGAGTGGGCCACTCTTTTGACGATGATATGGTTTCCGCCGCGGTTGAAGCATTCCCCAAGTGCCTCAGGGCGTGTATCAAAGCAAAAGGAGGACTTTTTAAGATCTGACTTGTTTTTGTTGTTTAGTATGTTATCAAGAATAAATGTTTAAACTTTTGGCACATTATGATAGTTCTAGGTGTTTTTACGTCGTAAATACTGAGTGCGGGAACTTTTTACGCACCCTGTATATATCAATAATGAATCAATATAATTTATTAACTCAAGGCCCAAGTTAATAAATATACAATGGGTAAAATAATGTGGATTAAAAAAGTATATCTAAATGGGTTATCCACTTGAATATAAACAGAATCCAAATTTAAAAAGAAAATTTAAAGTGTTATAAATATAACTCTGCTCTCCGTTTGAAAATAAATTGAGACTGCATGAACCTGTCAGAGTTAAGAAAAGCTTTTATGATAAGGTTCTCACTATCCTGCAGCAGTGGCAATGATGAGTATTGTTGCTTACAAATAACAACATTAGGTGAATGGGCATCATGCTTCACAAAAAATTCGCTACTACTGTTCTATGGTTGCTTGTTTAATATTGAAGTGCATTATTATATGTGACACATAGACAACGAAATGAGTCTTTTCGCAAAATCTTAGCTAACATTCATAAATTAGGCTGCAAAAGGCATGAAATAACATGATTGTATTGTTTTGTTTGTATTTGTGTTGTGCTGAACTTTCTGCTGATGAGGTTACATACAGATGACCATAAAAAGAATGTACTTGTTTTATATCTTTGTTATCCTGCATATCGTTTGTGATTAAATAACTTTGGTATTTATATTGCATAGTGTATGTAAGAGCCATGTTAGATAATGTGAAACAAGGGCTATTTACAAGAGGTTCATAATTTTGAGTTATTGGTTACTTTAATGCTTATCACACATTGACCATGTTGGCACTCAAGCTCATAACTTCTGTACTTCTCAATCTCTTGCTCAGATAGTCAACTTTGTGACTTGTTTTCCAGACAACCCTAATCACCTACCTTCCCTCTTTGCATATGTTAATTGAATAACAGTTAGACTGCATATGTTGATTGAATAAACTTAAACTTATAAATGAATAAAGTTAAACTTAAGCTAATAATAAAGACATAACTCAATAAGAAGTTTAAGTCTATTTCAAAAAAATGTTGGTCTTTGTAAGTAAATGTTGGTCTTTGAAGTAACGAAAGAACTGCAAAAAGAGTAGAATCAGAGCAAGTATTTTCAACTTTTTGTTAGATCAAGAACAAGTAAAGCTCTGCTTGACACTTGTGTGACACTTGCGCTTCCTGAAAACTCATTATTTTGTTGAAAAATAAATTACATAACTGCTGTTTTTAAGTATTTTATATATTACAATGCATTACAAATTCAATCCTAGGTATTCAAAATGTTGATTGAACAACAGCAAATTTTTAACTTAAGCAAATTTGGCTAATTTAATTAAGCTAAAGTTAAACTTAGCTCTTATCTCTAAAAGAGATAAGAACTAAAATTAAATTTAAATTTTAACTTTTTTTATATAACTAACTTAAATATTATTTTAGGTTAGTTATATAACAATATTATCTTCATTAAGATAGATTAAAAAGGTTGAATAATTAATTTGTTTAATATCTATTGATGAAAATTGACCTCTTAATGCAAATTGAGAAAAATTATTTTTCATGAAAAATTAAAAAAAAAAAAAAAAAAGGTTAAGCACAACATAAAATACTTATATTGTTTCATAGTATAGTTTTAAATTGAGATTTATATGCATCCATATCTTATGTATAATGCATCCATTCTGATAAACTTTATAACTTACATGAATTTTACTTGCATAAATTGCTTACATATTTGAGCTTTTTTTTTTTTATTGCTTATTTGCTAATTTTCTCAGTAAAGTGTTATAAAATTTAAACTTTATATATTTAAAAGGAATTTTGTCCTTTCTTTCAGTTGAATCATATTTGCCTTAACTTTAACTCCTGGTCTTCTGTATTAAGCTTTTTTAACTAGTTAAAAACCTTAATATGTTAAGTTATATTTAAGTTAGAAGGAAAGTTATATTTTGTATAAATCACTTCTTTTTAGCAGATAAAGTTTTTAAATGTTTAAAGTATACTATTTACACTTAATGTCACAATATTAACAAGTAAAACGAACAGTAGGTGTTTCAACTAGTTTTGACACTTATATGCAGTACCACAAATATGTCCGATTGCTCTATCAACATTACTGAGATAGTGTCTTGTATAAGCAATAGCACATGCTTAGATTAAAAAAAATTTTTTGTTATACACAATTTTTTAATAAAGTTATAAATAATAAATTAAAATGGTTTCATATTTATAAAATATGGAAAACACTTGTAATGTATAATATGATAATTATTTATTTGTCATTATGTATGTATAAAAAGGCATTTATAATAAAACTGTTGTATAAATTTTACTGTTGTACTTTTTTTTTTCTTTATCAGAAAAAAAGTTTTACAATAAGAATCAGCAGTATAATGCATTAAATTGAAATATATGCTTTAGGTTTTTAAACAGAAATGTAAAATTAAAACTTATTAAAATATTTAAAAAAGGTTTTAGTTGAAGTTGAACCATATTTACTTTTTTTTTTTACTCCTGGTTACTAGTCAATACTCCTGGTTACTATTCAATACTCCTGGTTACTAGTCAATACTCCTGGTTACTAGTCATTACTCCTGGTTACTTGTCAATACTAGTACATTACAGTATTAGTCATACTGGTTACTAGTTAAAAAACTTTAAAGTAGAAATTTATAACTTTATTTAAAATCATTTTTACTTTTATTCTGGCAAGTAAAATTATATAATTTTTAATAAGGTATTTGGATGCAGTGGAGTAGTTGGTCAGAATGTGCACCATCATGTGGAGTAAGTGTGATGAATAGATCACGTATTTGCAACAGTACAAAGAGTTTCTATAACTGTTATGGTAACAATACTGAAACAATATCATGCATTAGCAATGAAACTTGTGTTGGTGAGACTTTTTTTTTTAATGTTTGCATTTGTACTAATTCCAAACTTTTTTTAAAATTTAGTATATAATGTTACAATTTTTTTAGTTGTTTTTATCATGTAGAATGTCAGTTTAAGTTATTATTTATAAGGCGTTTATTTTCAATGGAGTAATTGGTCTGAATGTCTACCTTCATGTGGTGAAAGTCTGATGAGCAGATCCCTTATTTGCAATACCATAAATATGTCCAATTGCTTGACCAACATTACTGAGATAGTGCCTTGTATTAGCAATGTAACATGTTTAGGTTAAAAAAAAATTAATAATAAAGTAATAATTTAAAACAGTATCATATTTCTAAAGTAACATATGTAATGTATAATGTAATAATTATTTATTTATCATTATTTATAAAGGACATTTATTATGACTAAAAAGTGGTTGTAGGTTGTTTTTTTTCTTCATTCAAAAAACAGTTTTTTGATAAGTAATAGCAGTATAATGCAGTATAACTTCAGATATGTGCGTTAGTTTTTTACACATAAATATACTTGACCAACATTATGTTGTAACATGCTAATAATGGTTAAGTTTATAAATGTTATTTTGTAATAAATTTATAGTTGTATTTATTAGGTAAAAAATTAATTTAATTATTATTTATTAAGTGTTTGGATACAATAAATACAAAGTTGTATTCATTAGTAAAAAGTTAGTTGATGTTTTTACTTATTAGATGTATGGACTCACTGGAGTAATTGGTCTGAATGCCTGCCTTCATGCGGATTAAGTGTGATGAACAGATCACTTATTTGCAATACTACAAATACTGTGTTCAATTGCACTAGCAACATTACTGAGACAGCATCTTGTATCAGCAATATAACATGTTTAGGTTAGTAAAAATTACAAAACATTTGTTTACATGCTAAATATTTTACTAAAGTTTTTAGATGCAATAAATGTAAAATTTAAACTTATTAAAATATTTAAAAAAGGTTTCAGTTGAAGTTAAACCATATTTACTTTTTTTTTTACTCCTGGTTACTAGTCAATACTCCTGGTTACTAGTCAATAATCCTGGTTACTAGTCAATACTCCTGGTTACTAGTCATTACTCCTGGTTACTTGTCAATACTAGTACATTACAGTATTAGTCATACTGGTTACTAGTTAAAAAGCTTTAAAGTAGAAATTTATGACTTTATTTAAAATCATATTTACTTTTATTCTGGCAAGTAAAATTATATAATTTTTAATAAGGTATTTGGATGCAGTGGAGTAGTTGGTCAGAATGTGCACCATCATGTGGAGTAAGTGTGATGAATAGATCACGTATTTGCAACAGTACAAAGAGTTTCTATAACTGTTATGGTAACAATACTGAAACAATATCATGCATTAGCAATGAAACTTGTGTTGGTGAGACTTTTTTTTTTTAATGTTTGCATTTGTACTAATTCCAAACTTTTTTTAAAATTTAGTATATAATGTTACAATTTTTTTAGTTGATTTTATCATGTAGAATGTCAGTTTAAGTTATTATTTATAAGGCGTTTATTTTCAATGGAGTAATTGGTCTGAATGTCTACCTTCATGTGGTGAAAGTCTGATGAGCAGATCCCTTATTTGCAATACCATAAATATGTCCAATTGCTTGACCAACATTACTGAGATAGTGCCTTGTATTAGCAATGTAACATGTTTAGGTTAAAAAAAAATTAATAATAAAGTAATAATTTAAAACAGTATCATATTTCTAAAGTAACATATGTAATGTATAATGTAATAATTATTTATTTATCATTATTTATAAAGGACATTTATTATGACTAAAAAGTGGTTGTAGGTTGTTTTTTTTCTTCATTCAAAAAACAGTTTTTTGATAAGTAATAGCAGTATAATGCAGTATAACTTCAGATATGTGCGTTAGTTTTTTACACATAAATATACTTGACCAACATTATGTTGTAACATGCTAATAATGGTTAAGTTTATAAATGTTATTTTGTAATAAATTTATAGTTGTATTTATTAGGTAAAAAATTAATTTAATTATTATTTATTAAGTGTTTGGATACAATAAATACAAAGTTGTATTCATTAGTAAAAAGTTAGTTGATGTTTTTACTTATTAGATGTATGGACTCTCTGGAGTAATTGGTCTGAATGCCTGCCTTCATGCGGATTAAGTGTGATGAACAGATCACTTATTTGCAATACTACAAATACTGTGTTCAATTGCACTAGCAACATTACTGAGACAGCATCTTGTATCAGCAATATAACATGTTTAGGTTAGTAAAAATTACAAAACATTTGTTTACATGCTAAATATTTTACTAAAGTTTTTAGATGCAATAAATGTAAAATTTAAACTTATTAAAATATTTAAAAAAGGTTTCAGTTGAAGTTAAACCATATTTACTTTTTTTTTTACTCCTGGTTACTAGTCAATACTCCTGGTTACTAGTCAATAATCCTGGTTACTAGTCAATACTCCTGGTTACTAGTCATTACTCCTGGTTACTTGTCAATACTAGTACATTACAGTATTAGTCATACTGGTTACTAGTTAAAAAACTTTAAAGTAGAAATTTATAACTTTATTTAAAATCATTTTTACTTTTATTCTGGCAAGTAAAATTATATAATTTTTAATAAGGTATTTGGATGCAGTGGAGTAGTTGGTCAGAATGTGCACCATCATGTGGAGTAAGTGTGATGAATAGATCACGTATTTGCAACAGTACAAAGAGTTTCTATAACTGTTATGGTAACAATACTGAAACAATATCATGCATTAGCAATGAAACTTGTGTTGGTGAGACTTTTTTTTTTTAATGTTTGCATTTGTACTAATTCCAAACTTTTTTTAAAATTTAGTATATAATGTTACAATTTTTTTAGTTGATTTTATCATGTAGAATGTCAGTTTAAGTTATTATTTATAAGGCGTTTATTTTCAATGGAGTAATTGGTCTGAATGTCTACCTTCATGTGGTGAAAGTCTGATGAGCAGATCCCTTATTTGCAATACCATAAATATGTCCAATTGCTTGACCAACATTACTGAGATAGTGCCTTGTATTAGCAATGTAACATGTTTAGGTTAAAAAAAAATTAATAATAAAGTAATAATTTAAAACAGTATCATATTTCTAAAGTAACATATGTAATGTATAATGTAATAATTATTTATTTATCATTATTTATAAAGGACATTTATTATGACTAAAAAGTGGTTGTAGGTTGTTTTTTTTCTTCATTCAAAAAACAGTTTTTTGATAAGTAATAGCAGTATAATGCAGTATAACTTCAGATATGTGCGTTAGTTTTTTACACATAAATATACTTGACCAACATTATGTTGTAACATGCTAATAATGGTTAAGTTTATAAATGTTATTTTGTAATAAATTTATAGTTGTATTTATTAGGTAAAAAATTAATTTAATTATTATTTATTAAGTGTTTGGATACAATAAATACAAAGTTGTATTCATTAGTAAAAAGTTAGTTGATGTTTTTACTTATTAGATGTATGGACTCACTGGAGTAATTGGTCTGAATGCCTGCCTTCATGCGGATTAAGTGTGATGAACAGATCACTTATTTGCAATACTACAAATACTGTGTTCAATTGCACTAGCAACATTACTGAGACAGCATCTTGTATCAGCAATATAACATGTTTAGGTTAGTAAAAATTACAAAACATTTGTTTACATGCTAAATATTTTACTAAAGTTTTTAGATGCAATAAATGTAAAATTTAAACTTATTAAAATATTTAAAAACGGTTTCAGTTGAAGTTAAACCATATTTACTTTTTTTTTTACTCCTGGTTACTAGTCAATACTCCTGGTTACTAGTCAATAATCCTGGTTACTAGTCAATACTCCTGGTTACTAGTCATTACTCCTGGTTACTTGTCAATACTAGTACATTACAGTATTAGTCATACTGGTTACTAGTTAAAAAACTTTAAAGTAGAAATTTATAACTTTATTTAAAATCATTTTTACTTTTATTCTGGCAAGTAAAATTATATAATTTTTAATAAGGTATTTGGATGCAGTGGAGTAGTTGGTCAGAATGTGCACCATCATGTGGAGTAAGTGTGATGAATAGATCACGTATTTGCAACAGTACAAAGAGTTTCTATAACTGTTATGGTAACAATACTGAAACAATATCATGCATTAGCAATGAAACTTGTGTTGGTGAGACTTTTTTTTTTTAATGTTTGCATTTGTACTAATTCCAAACTTTTTTTAAAATTTAGTATATAATGTTACAATTTTTTTAGTTGTTTTTATCATGTAGAATGTCAGTTTAAGTTATTATTTATAAGGCGTTTATTTTCAATGGAGTAATTGGTCTGAATGTCTACCTTCATGTGGTGAAAGTCTGATGAGCAGATCCCTTATTTGCAATACCATAAATATGTCCAATTGCTTGACCAACATTACTGAGATAGTGCCTTGTATTAGCAATGTAACATGTTTAGGTTAAAAAAAAATTAATAATAAAGTAATAATTTAAAACAGTATCATATTTCTAAAGTAACATATGTAATGTATAATGTAATAATTATTTATTTATCATTATTTATAAAGGACATTTATTATGACTAAAAAGTGGTTGTAGGTTGTTTTTTTTCTTCATTCAAAAAACAGTTTTTTGATAAGTAATAGCAGTATAATGCAGTATAACTTCAGATATGTGCGTTAGTTTTTTACACATAAATATACTTGACCAACATTATGTTGTAACATGCTAATAATGGTTAAGTTTATAAATGTTATTTTGTAATAAATTTATAGTTGTATTTATTAGGTAAAAAATTAATTTAATTATTATTTATTAAGTGTTTGGATACAATAAATACAAAGTTGTATTCATTAGTAAAAAGTTAGTTGATGTTTTTACTTATTAGATGTATGGACTCACTGGAGTAATTGGTCTGAATGCCTGCCTTCATGCGGATTAAGTGTGATGAACAGATCACTTATTTGCAATACTACAAATACTGTGTTCAATTGCACTAGCAACATTACTGAGACAGCATCTTGTATCAGCAATATAACATGTTTAGGTTAGTAAAAATTACAAAACATTTGTTTACATGCTAAATATTTTACTAAAGTTTTTAGATGCAATAAATGTAAAATTTAAACTTATTAAAATATTTAAAAAAGGTTTCAGTTGAAGTTAAACCATATTTACTTTTTTTTTTACTCCTGGTTACTAGTCAATACTCCTGGTTACTAGTCAATAATCCTGGTTACTAGTCAATACTCCTGGTTACTAGTCATTACTCCTGGTTACTTGTCAATACTAGTACATTACAGTATTAGTCATACTGGTTACTAGTTAAAAAACTTTAAAGTAGAAATTTATAACTTTATTTAAAATCATTTTTACTTTTATTCTGGCAAGTAAAATTATATAATTTTTAATAAGGTATTTGGATGCAGTGGAGTAGTTGGTCAGAATGTGCACCATCATGTGGAGTAAGTGTGATGAATAGATCACGTATTTGCAACAGTACAAAGAGTTTCTATAACTGTTATGGTAACAATACTGAAACAATATCATGCATTAGCAATGAAACTTGTGTTGGTGAGACTTTTTTTTTTTAATGTTTGCATTTGTACTAATTCCAAACTTTTTTTAAAATTTAGTATATAATGTTACAATTTTTTTAGTTGATTTTATCATGTAGAATGTCAGTTTAAGTTATTATTTATAAGGCGTTTATTTTCAATGGAGTAATTGGTCTGAATGTCTACCTTCATGTGGTGAAAGTCTGATGAGCAGATCCCTTATTTGCAATACCATAAATATGTCCAATTGCTTGACCAACATTACTGAGATAGTGCCTTGTATTAGCAATGTAACATGTTTAGGTTAAAAAAAAATTAATAATAAAGTAATAATTTAAAACAGTATCATATTTCTAAAGTAACATATGTAATGTATAATGTAATAATTATTTATTTATCATTATTTATAAAGGACATTTATTATGACTAAAAAGTGGTTGTAGGTTGTTTTTTTTCTTCATTCAAAAAACAGTTTTTTGATAAGTAATAGCAGTATAATGCAGTATAACTTCAGATATGTGCGTTAGTTTTTTACACATAAATATACTTGACCAACATTATGTTGTAACATGCTAATAATGGTTAAGTTTATAAATGTTATTTTGTAATAAATTTATAGTTGTATTTATTAGGTAAAAAATTAATTTAATTATTATTTATTAAGTGTTTGGATACAATAAATACAAAGTTGTATTCATTAGTAAAAAGTTAGTTGATGTTTTTACTTATTAGATGTATGGACTCACTGGAGTAATTGGTCTGAATGCCTGCCTTCATGCGGATTAAGTGTGATGAACAGATCACTTATTTGCAATACTACAAATACTGTGTTCAATTGCACTAGCAACATTACTGAGACAGCATCTTGTATCAGCAATATAACATGTTTAGGTTAGTAAAAATTACAAAACATTTGTTTACATGCTAAATATTTTACTAAAGTTTTTAGATGCAATAAATGTAAAATTTAAACTTATTAAAATATTTAAAAAAGGTTTCAGTTGAAGTTAAACCATATTTACTTTTTTTTTTACTCCTGGTTACTAGTCAATACTCCTGGTTACTAGTCAATAATCCTGGTTACTAGTCAATACTCCTGGTTACTAGTCATTACTCCTGGTTACTTGTCAATACTAGTACATTACAGTATTAGTCATACTGGTTACTAGTTAAAAAACTTTAAAGTAGAAATTTATAACTTTATTTAAAATCATTTTTACTTTTATTCTGGCAAGTAAAATTATATAATTTTTAATAAGGTATTTGGATGCAGTGGAGTAGTTGGTCAGAATGTGCACCATCATGTGGAGTAAGTGTGATGAATAGATCACGTATTTGCAACAGTACAAAGAGTTTCTATAACTGTTATGGTAACAATACTGAAACAATATCATGCATTAGCAATGAAACTTGTGTTGGTGAGACTTTTTTTTTTTAATGTTTGCATTTGTACTAATTCCAAACTTTTTTTAAAATTTAGTATATAATGTTACAATTTTTTTAGTTGTTTTTATCATGTAGAATGTCAGTTTAAGTTATTATTTATAAGGCGTTTATTTTCAATGGAGTAATTGGTCTGAATGTCTACCTTCATGTGGTGAAAGTCTGATGAGCAGATCCCTTATTTGCAATACCATAAATATGTCCAATTGCTTGACCAACATTACTGAGATAGTGCCTTGTATTAGCAATGTAACATGTTTAGGTTAAAAAAAAATTAATAATAAAGTAATAATTTAAAACAGTATCATATTTCTAAAGTAACATATGTAATGTATAATGTAATAATTATTTATTTATCATTATTTATAAAGGACATTTATTATGACTAAAAAGTGGTTGTAGGTTGTTTTTTTTCTTCATTCAAAAAACAGTTTTTTGATAAGTAATAGCAGTATAATGCAGTATAACTTCAGATATGTGCGTTAGTTTTTTACACATAAATATACTTGACCAACATTATGTTGTAACATGCTAATAATGGTTAAGTTTATAAATGTTATTTTGTAATAAATTTATAGTTGTATTTATTAGGTAAAAAATCAATTTAATTATTATTTATTAAGTGTTTGGATACAATAAATACAAAGTTGTATTCATTAGTAAAAAGTTAGTTGATGTTTTTACTTATTAGATGTATGGACTCACTGGAGTAATTGGTCTGAATGCCTGCCTTCATGCGGATTAAGTGTGATGAACAGATCACTTATTTGCAATACTACAAATACTGTGTTCAATTGCACTAGCAACATTACTGAGACAGCATCTTGTATCAGCAATATAACATGTTTAGGTTAGTAAAAATTACAAAACATTTGTTTACATGCTAAATATTTTACTAAAGTTTTTAGATGCAATAAATGTAAAATTTAAACTTATTAAAATATTTAAAAAAGGTTTCAGTTGAAGTTAAACCATATTTACTTTTTTTTTTACTCCTGGTTACTAGTCAATACTCCTGGTTACTAGTCAATAATCCTGGTTACTAGTCAATACTCCTGGTTACTAGTCATTACTCCTGGTTACTTGTCAATACTAGTACATTACAGTATTAGTCATACTGGTTACTAGTTAAAAAACTTTAAAGTAGAAATTTATAACTTTATTTAAAATCATTTTTACTTTTATTCTGGCAAGTAAAATTATATAATTTTTAATAAGGTATTTGGATGCAGTGGAGTAGTTGGTCAGAATGTGCACCATCATGTGGAGTAAGTGTGATGAATAGATCACGTATTTGCAACAGTACAAAGAGTTTCTATAACTGTTATGGTAACAATACTGAAACAATATCATGCATTAGCAATGAAACTTGTGTTGGTGAGACTTTTTTTTTTTAATGTTTGCATTTGTACTAATTCCAAACTTTTTTTAAAATTTAGTATATAATGTTACAATTTTTTTAGTTGTTTTTATCATGTAGAATGTCAGTTTAAGTTATTATTTATAAGGCGTTTATTTTCAATGGAGTAATTGGTCTGAATGTCTACCTTCATGTGGTGAAAGTCTGATGAGCAGATCCCTTATTTGCAATACCATAAATATGTCCAATTGCTTGACCAACATTACTGAGATAGTGCCTTGTATTAGCAATGTAACATGTTTAGGTTAAAAAAAAATTAATAATAAAGTAATAATTTAAAACAGTATCATATTTCTAAAGTAACATATGTAATGTATAATGTAATAATTATTTATTTATCATTATTTATAAAGGACATTTATTATGACTAAAAAGTGGTTGTAGGTTGTTTTTTTTCTTCATTCAAAAAACAGTTTTTTGATAAGTAATAGCAGTATAATGCAGTATAACTTCAGATATGTGCGTTAGTTTTTTACACATAAATATACTTGACCAACATTATGTTGTAACATGCTAATAATGGTTAAGTTTATAAATGTTATTTTGTAATAAATTTATAGTTGTATTTATTAGGTAAAAAATCAATTTAATTATTATTTATTAAGTGTTTGGATACAATAAATACAAAGTTGTATTCATTAGTAAAAAGTTAGTTGATGTTTTTACTTATTAGATGTATGGACTCACTGGAGTAATTGGTCTGAATGCCTGCCTTCATGCGGATTAAGTGTGATGAACAGATCACTTATTTGCAATACTACAAATACTGTGTTCAATTGCACTAGCAACATTACTGAGACAGCATCTTGTATCAGCAATATAACATGTTTAGGTTAGTAAAAATTACAAAACATTTGTTTACATGCTAAATATTTTACTAAAGTTTTTAGATGCAATAAATGTAAAATTTAAACTTATTAAAATATTTAAAAACGGTTTCAGTTGAAGTTAAACCATATTTACTTTTTTTTTTACTCCTGGTTACTAGTCAATACTCCTGGTTACTAGTCAATAATCCTGGTTACTAGTCAATACTCCTGGTTACTAGTCATTACTCCTGGTTACTTGTCAATACTAGTACATTACAGTATTAGTCATACTGGTTACTAGTTAAAAAACTTTAAAGTAGAAATTTATAACTTTATATAAAATCGTTTTTACTTTTTTTTGGCAAGTAAAATTATATAATTTTTAATAAGTTATTTGGATGCAGTGGAGTAGTTGGTCAGAATGTGCACCATCATGTGGAGTAAGTGTGATGAATAGATCACGTATTTGCAACAGTACAAAGAGTTTCTATAACTGTTATGGTAACAATACTGAAACAATATCATGCATTAGCAATGAAACTTGTGTTGGTGAGACTTTTTTTTTTTAATGTTTGCATTTGTACTAATTCCAAACTTTTTTTAAAATTTAGTATATAATGTTACAATTTTTTTAGTTGTTTTTATCATGTAGAATGTCAGTTTAAGTTATTATTTATAAGGCGTTTATTTTCAATGGAGTAATTGGTCTGAATGTCTACCTTCATGTGGTGAAAGTCTGATGAGCAGATCCCTTATTTGCAATACCATAAATATGTCCAATTGCTTGACCAACATTACTGAGATAGTGCCTTGTATTAGCAATGTAACATGTTTAGGTTAAAAAAAAATTAATAATAAAGTAATAATTTAAAACAGTATCATATTTCTAAAGTAACATATGTAATGTATAATGTAATAATTATTTATTTATCATTATTTATAAAGGACATTTATTATGACTAAAAAGTGGTTGTAGGTTGTTTTTTTTCTTCATTCAAAAAACAGTTTTTTGATAAGTAATAGCAGTATAATGCAGTATAACTTCAGATATGTGCGTTAGTTTTTTACACATAAATATACTTGACCAACATTATGTTGTAACATGCTAATAATGGTTAAGTTTATAAATGTTATTTTGTAATAAATTTATAGTTGTATTTATTAGGTAAAAAATTAATTTAATTATTATTTATTAAGTGTTTGGATACAATAAATACAAAGTTGTATTCATTAGTAAAAAGTTAGTTGATGTTTTTACTTATTAGATGTATGGACTCACTGGAGTAATTGGTCTGAATGCCTGCCTTCATGCGGATTAAGTGTGATGAACAGATCACTTATTTGCAATACTACAAATACTGTGTTCAATTGCACTAGCAACATTACTGAGACAGCATCTTGTATCAGCAATATAACATGTTTAGGTTAGTAAAAATTACAAAACATTTGTTTACATGCTAAATATTTTACTAAAGTTTTTAGATGCAATAAATGTAAAATTTAAACTTATTAAAATATTTAAAAACGGTTTCAGTTGAAGTTAAACCATATTTACTTTTTTTTTTACTCCTGGTTATTAGTCAATACTCCTGGTTACTAGTCAATAATCCTGGTTACTAGTCAATACTCCTGGTTACTAGTCATTACTCCTGGTTACTTGTCAATACTAGTACATTACAGTATTATTCATACTGGTTACTAGTTAAAAAACTTTAAAGTAGAAATTTATAACTTTATATAAAATCGTTTTTACTTTTTTTTGGCAAGTAAAATTATATAATTTTTAATAAGGTATTTGGATGCAGTGGAGTAGTTGGTCAGAATGTGCACCATCATGTGGAGTAAGTGTGATGAATAGATCACGTATTTGCAACAGTACAAAGAGTTTCTATAACTGTTATGGTAACAATACTGAAACAATATCATGCATTAGCAATGAAACTTGTGTTGGTGAGACTTTTTTCTTTAATATTTGCATATGTACTAATTCCAAACTTTTTTTTTAATTTAGTATATAATGTTACAATTTTTTCAGTTGTTTTTGTTAAGTAGAATTTAAAAACAGTCTTGTAACTTGTTTTTCTAAAGATTTTTTAAAATTTTGGTAAAGGTGTTGGGATAAAAAAAAAATGCAAATACTTTGAATATATTTGATATATAAATATCTATAATTCAACTCATTAGTTTAACCACTGGTTTATCATTAAAGTCAAAAATATATAAACAGAAGTTAGAATAATTTTATACAAATTAACAATTTTTAAAATAAAAACCTATAACAATTTAATTTAAATATTATTGAGGTCCATATTTTTTTGTAAGTTTATATAGATATATAAGTATATATAATTTACAAAATAGTATGACAAAAAAAATGTATATATAAAATGTTTATGAAATGAACTTAGATATATCTAGTATATAAAATAACATTTTTTAGTATTAATTATTTAACAAAGAATGCTGACTATAATGCATAACATTGTTAATAAAAACGAAGCAATGTCAGTCAATATATTTTTATCTAAAGAAATAAAAAAAAGGTGAAACCATTTCAGAACAAATTTAAAAGTTTTTAAATAAATATATATTCAAATACCTTTAGAAAGAAGCAAAACACAATAAAGAAGCTTCTTTTTTTTTATTACTTCCAGCAGAATTTTTTTTATTTTGTCTATTCCTTTAATTTTTTTCTAAAAGTTAATATACATATAGACTTGATTCTTTGTGCAGTGGCCTTGTTTGCTTAGGTTCATGTTTTGGGGTTATAGAGTTGAGAGAGTGTTATAGCCACAATTAAGTAGCCTCCTCGTCTGTATTAGCCTTCTTGGCTATAGGGAGGTGAATTACCAAAAAAACTAAAAACAAAAAAAGATACAGAGAAATATAAAATATGCACATATTTTATTTAACTTTTCATTTTAAATACATAAATGAAATTCCAACTTAAAATAAAACTGAATAGTGAGCTTTCTCAAATCAGAATCAGTTAGACTGCCTAAAAATGTTTACGTTTATTAACCTTTATAATAGCAAAAAATAACAATAAAGTAAATTGAAATAACTAAAAAACAACTCAACTCTTTCTAATTGCTCTAAAAAATAAGACAAAACCTGCTTAAAATATTTTGAAAAAAACTAAAGACAAAACTGAACCAAAAAGAAATTGCACAGTATTAATAAAAAAAATTACTTTACCACTCATTTTAGTACTAACCTCTTCTAATAAAAGAAAACAGGCTATAAAAATTAGAAGAAAAAAAACAGCCAACAACAAACGAACGTTTCTTTAAATTTTTATTGTGAAATAAACAATGAACAACATCAGTTCTTCATGGATAATAAAAATTTATCAGCTCTAGTTTGCTTTCAGATCTTGCTTAAAAGACCATGTGGACTATTGAAATTTGTTTAGAAAAGTCTAGAAACTAATTTAAAATGATGTAAAACGACTACTACTACTACTACTACTACTACTACTACTACTACTACTATTAAATTAGAGTATTATTATTTAGATATTTTGTAGGTGGGTTTTTTAATATTACCTTAGATATTAAAATATGGTGTAAGGTTAGTGTCAGAAAAAAATAAACTATATCAAGGGATCCTTCAGTTAAAGGAGTTGATTTTTTAAATGAGTTTACAAAAAAACTAGTATGATAACAAAAAATCAGCTTAATTAGATTTTAAGAATTCTAGGTCATACTTAAAAAACTCCATTTTTACCTAAAATTTTAGTTTTTTTTTGAGATACTTATAAGTTTTTCTTTATACATAAATATTCTTTATATATATATATATATATATATATATATATATATATATATATATATATATATATACATATATATATATATATATATATATATATATATATATATATATATATATATATATACATATATATATATATATATATATATATATATATATATATATATATATATATATATATATATATATATATATATATATATATATATATATTATGTGCTAATACATAATTTTATAAAGATTATATTAGGTATGCGGAAATTGCAAGATCTGAAGGCGATAAATACGCAGAAAAACTAGAGACACATTTTAAGAACTTTTTTTTAGTAGCATCAAGGAAACGTGTTTTTGGTGTGTTCCTTTTTAGAAATATTTATAAACTTAGATTGTTTTTGAAAAAAAAGAAGAATTTACCTTGATTTTTATATGACTTTTATGAATGGTTTCTAGACTTTATTAACTTTATTGCTAGTGAAAATTTTGTTGTCATGGTAAGATGTTGTCAAATAAAAGTTCGGTTATTTTTAAAAACTATCTGTTAAATTTTCTACACTAATTTTCTTTCTACTTAACAAATTTCATTGAAAAATAAGGTGTCGCAGATAGCCTACAAAGTGTCGCCCTTTTGGTACCTAAATTCTGTTTTCCTTAAATCTGTAATTGGAAAAAAGGTTTGGGGGGAGGGGGATTAGCTAATGATTGTTAAAGCGATTATATTTGATTTACATTTTTAGCATTTGGATGCAAACATTTTGTTTATTTAATCTTTATTTTTAAATTTATTGTTAAGTATAAGATTTAGAATTCACATACAAAAATGGCCACCGAGGACAATATTGCGGTGGATAGTTTGTCGGATAGTTTTTTGTGTGACAAATACTATTTGAAATAAAGATTTAAAATATATTACCCAGTCAGGAATTTTATATTATATGATATCATACCATGTACCATAATATTGTACATAGTACCATAATATTTGTAAGCAATTTCACATTATTTAACATTGAAGCAAATTTCAACTTTACCTTAAAAGTAAATACTTTTAGATAGGTCCTCAAAGTCTCCTGAAATTATTCTAAGTATTATTAGTATTTTTATTTTATTTTTGTGAGGTATAGGTGGTGAATTAGCACCCCCTCCGGATCCCTCAATGTGCCCTTTACCTAGAACTTAGTTTGAAATTATAGTCCTTTTTTTATATCTATCTTTTGATACCAAGTTATAGATATTTGAATAAAAATTAGCAAAGTTGTAGCAATTTATGTGAAAAAACAAATTTTCTTGACCACAATCAAGAAATCTAAATATCGAAAATTTGCTATTAAAACATCATAACTTTTTATAGAATTTTCATAATTTTTCACCTTTAAAATACTGTATTTGAGGGCTTTCAAATGATATATAACATTCTAGTGTTTGATTAATTTAAAAAAATCAGTCCAAATTTCTAAATATTTATGTCTTTATGTATATATATTCTTTATATATATAAATATATATATGTATATATATATGTATATATATATATATATATATATATATATATATATATATATATATATATATATATATATATATATATATATATATATTTATTGATCTTAAATCTCTGATTTTTAAATATTACTTTAAAGGTTTAAATTTAAAAGCTTGGAAAAATACATTCAAACATTTATCATGAAAAATATTTGCTTAGGTAAATAAATAAAAATTGAATAAAATGTGTTTATTTCAATTGCCAAAATGATTAGAATTAATTTTTATTTTAGATAAAAATGTTTAAGTTGTCAAAACCTCATTTTTGTTGACAATTTGACCACAGCTGTTTAAACAGCTGTGGTCAAATTATCAACAAAAATGAATTACACGTGTGGTTATGTATAGGACACCCAATCCTATATCATACATACATACATACATACATACATACATACATACATACATACATACATACATACATACATACATACATACATACATGCATACATACATACATACATACATACATACAAATAGAGTGCTTAATGTTCTTAAAGAACAGAACAATAAAATAATTTTTACTAATTTATATACATACATACTTTTTGTCAACAAAATACGGAAAAACTTTCTGACAACCAGTTAGGGGTAATATATATATATATATATATATATATATATATATATATATATATACACATATTTATATATTATATATATACAAATATATAGTATATATACAAATATATAAATATATATATATATATATATATATATATATATATATAAATATATATATAGATCTATAGTTTGTTGTCTTTGGGAAGAGCGGAAGGAAAAAAGTGATTCTTACGCCAACACATACGTCACTTTTAATTACTTTTGACTTTCGTCCAACATTTGCGTGTTGGACAAAAGTAAAAACCATTAATTTAATTACAAATAAATCGTTTTTTAAAAAAACCACAAAAACGCAAATTTAATTGACCAGAATGTTTTAAAAACATTCTGAATGTTTTTAACAATATAAACAATGTTTTTATATATTTTTTTTTTAATAAAATGTTTTTACTTTTAATTTTTTCAATAAAATGTTTTTATTTTAATTTTTTTTTACTGTAAATCATGCGCGGAGTGTTGCTACATCGACTATCTTATAGCCTGACTCGCAAGGAAGTGCTGCTACATCGACTGACAAATAGCCTGACTCGCAAGGGAGTGCTGCTACATCGACTGACAAATAGCCTGACCCGCAAGGGAGTGCTGCTACATCTACTATCTTTTAGCCTGACCCGCAAGGGAGTGTTGCTACATCGACTGAGGGTTTGGTTGGGGCAGGCAGTCTATCAATTAATAAAAAAAATAATTCCGGTCTTGCATTTTAATTTTTACTTTTTGCCAACAAAATATGGAAAAAACTTTCGGACAACATCTACAGGTTGTATATATATATATATATATATATATATATATATATATATATATATATATATATATATATATATATATATATATATATATATATATATATATATATATATATATTATATATATATATATATATATATATATGTATATATGTATATATGTATATATGAATATATATATATATATATATATATATATATATATATATATATATATGTATATATATATATATATATATATATATATATATATATATATATATATATATATATATATATATATATATATATATATATATATATATATATATATATATATATAACCCCTAACTGGTTGTCAGAAAGTTTTTCCGTATTTTGTTGACAAAAAGTAAAAATTAAAATGCAAGACTGGAATTTTTTTTTATTACTTGATAGACTGCTTGCCTCAACCAAATACTCAGTCGATTTAGCAGCACTCTCTTGCAAGTCAGGCTAAAAGATGGTCGATGTAGCAGCACTCAGTTGCGAGTCAGGGTATTTGTCAGTCGATGTAGCAGCACTCCGTTGCGAGTCAGGCTATAAGATAGTCAATGAAGCAACACTCCATGCATGATTTACAGTAAAAAAAAAAAACATTTTATTAAAAAAAATTAAATTACAAACATTTTCTTAAAAAAAATAAAAATAAAAACATCAAAAATACTCTTGAAGAAAACATTCCCAAGTGATCCACTTTATTCTCTCTTTATATATCTTAAACTAATTTTATGTATTTTTACCTTGTAAACACATTTACAGAGGGTGTTTAATAAAGTATTAATAATAATAATTGATTAAATTATTAAAAACATTCAGAATGTTTTAAAAACATTTAGAATGTTTTAAAAACATTTAGAATGTTTTAAAAACATTTAGAATGTTTTAAAAACATTTAGAATGTTTTAAAAACATTTAGAATGTTTTAAAAACATTTAGAATGTTTTAAAAACATTTAGAATGTTTTAAAAACATTTAGAATGTTTTAAAAACATTTAGAATGTTTTAAAAACATTTAGGATGTTTTAAAAACATTTAGATTGTTTTAAAAACATTCAGGTCAATTAAATTTGCGTTTTTGCGGGTTTTATTTAAAACGAATAGTTTGTAATTAAATTAATGGTTTTAACTTTCTGACAACATGAAAATATTGGACGAAAGTCAAAAGTAATTAAAAGTTACGTATTTGTTGATAAAGATAAAAGAGTCAATCTTTACCTTCCCTACTCCCAAATATATTTATATAATATATATATAAATATATATATATATATATATATATATATATATATATATATATATATATATATATATATATATATATATATATATGAATATACATATGTATATGTATATATATTTGTTATATATATATAGTATATAGATAACAAATATATATACATATACATATGTATATATATTTGTTATCTATATACTAGCATATATAGATAACAAATTGTTACTAGTTTTTCCTACCTTTATGGCATACAGCGTTTTCAGAAAAAAATAAAGAATAATTAAAGGAAACATTGTTACCCCATGCCAAACTCTCAGTTGATGTAGTATATACATATATATATATATATATATATATATATATATATATATATATATATATATATATATATATATATATATATATATATATATATATATATATATATATATATATATATATTTATATATACTATGTCTTATTCATATCTAAGGATTCAATTTCCTAATACCATTTTGAAAATGAAATCATAATATCATAAAAGAAAAGATCCCATGCCAAACTCTTAGTCAAAGCAGCAACACTCTTTTGCAGCATAAGGTTACAAGATAGGATGTGAACTAAAAAACAAAAAAATTTTTGTATCAAACTTTTTTTGCCGACCTGATGCCAACCTTTAAAAGATTGGGGTCGGCAAATTATTGCTGAACTCATTTTTCCTAAATCCGAAGGTTGTATATATATATATATATATATATATATATATATATATATATATATATATATATATATATATATATATATATATATATATATATATATATATATTACTTTTTTTGATAAAAAAAAGTTTGTTTTTTTTTATTAAAAGAAACTTTTTTTAAGTAAAAGGTCTTTTTTTTCATATATATATATATATATATATATATATATATATATATATATATATATATATATATATATACAAGGTTATCACAACTTGCTATGGAAAGGGGACTTGTTATTAGTTCGAGAACAATTAGAAAAAAGTTATGTTATGACTTTGGTCTAGTTATTAGAAGACCAGCTAAAAAACCTTTATTAACTCCATCTTAATTACAAGCTAGAATTAAATTTTGTAAGAGTTTAAAAGACAAGACACTGTAATGGTGGGAATGTGTAATGTTTACAGACGAAAGTACGTTTCAACAAATTAGAAGCACAGGCTATAATTATGTTAGAAGATCTGTGGAAGAACGCCTGAATCCAAAGTATACCATAAAAACAGTAAAACTTTCTCCTTCAGTCATGGTATGGGAGCAATAACAGCGCAAGGTCGATACGGGTTGCACATCTTTAAAAAATGTGAAAAAGTCAATGCACAAAAGTATCTAAGTGTATTGAAAGACAAAGTGAAACTGCACATGGAAATTACTAAAACCAGCATTTTCCAGCAAGATTCAGCACCTTGTCAAATGGCTAAAACATTTAAGAAGTGGTTTACTGATAATAAAATTGAATTATTATCTAATTGGCCCTCAAGTTCACCCAATCTTAATGTTATTGAGAACTGCTGGAATATAATGAAGCAGAAAGTTGCAGCACATCAGTCAAAATCTGAAGAATATTTTCAAGAAGTTCTTAAAGAAGTGTGGACTAATGAAATCACTCGAGAATTTTGTAAAACATTAGTACATAGTATGCCAAAAAGTATACAAGCTGTGCTTGATAATAAGGGACATCCAACAAAGTATTGAACTATAACATTTAAGTCATTTAAACTGTACTTTTGCTATAACTTGTTGCTATAACTACTATTTTATTGAATATAAACAATTTTTGATAATTTTCATCTATTTTTTTTTCATTTATTTTACATTTTTTATTGTGTTTATTCAATAAAAAATTTACACTGAAAATTTGAGTTATTTTTTATGTGCCTTAATTTTTTGGCCACTACGGTATGTATATATATATATATATATATATATATATATATATATATATATATATATATATATATATATATATATATATATATGTATGTATATATGTATGTATGTATGTATGCATATATGTGTGAGTGTGCGATTGTGTGTGCTATTAATCTAGCCTTTTGGACACAATGGAGCAATTGGTCCGAGTGCACACCCTGTGGTGTAAGTGAAATAAGCAGATCACGCATATGCAATACTACTAGTTATTTTCTAAGCTGCATTGGTAATGCAGCTTAGAAAATAACTAGTACTGAAGCTAAGTCTTGTATTATATATAATAAGTACTGAAGCTAAGTCTTGTATTAGTAATACAATTTGTGTGGGTTAGTAATTCATTTTTCATAAATTCATAAGTTTTTAATTTTTCACTATTTTTTTAAACATTATTTTTACATAATCTAATAATAAATATTGTTGCTAACTTTATTTATTAGCTTATTGGGCAGAATGGAATAATTGGTCGGAGTGTATGCCATCATGTGGCATAAGTACAATGAATAGATCACGTGATTGCAAAAACAAAAGTATTTTAAGTAATTGTTCTGGCAACAATACTGAAGTGTTGTCTTGCTTGAGTGGTGTTACTTGTGTAGGTAAAATTAAACAAATGTTTCCTTTTATATTATAATTTACAAACACAATAATTTTTAATCACAATAATCAACTTTTGGATTAAAATTTCTTTCAAGTTTTCACTGGAATATCAAAAAATTGGTTTTTAAAGTCAATCCAAGTAGATTTTTACTTAATCTAAGAAAACTGACCTAAAATGTTCATTTTATAGAAACATGCACTTGCAAAAGTATTTTAACAGAAAAAAACACAGTTAACTTTTTTTTTTAATTATTTTTTAATTAAAAGTGCTTTAATTTAAAGTATATATATATATATATATATATATATATATATATATATATATATATATATATATATATATATATATATATATATATATATATTATAAATTAAATACTTTGTCAGAAGTAATTAGCCTTAATTGACAGCAACAAGGCATTGACAGCAACGAGTCCACAAGTTTGATAAACCAATGTCTATTTTTTTTATATACTTTTCATCAACCAAGCGGATAGGACTCATACAATCTCTTCTTAAGCAACTCCAAATTATAATATTTCCATCTCTATGCTTTAGTGTTAATACCTGGTGTTTAGAGTCATTTCAATGGCTATTTTGACCACAAATATATATATAACACCATCAAAATCAAATAATATAAACTCTAATTTATCACTAATAAGTATTTTTGACTATTAATAAGTCTCTAAATAGATTTGCAGACCTTAAACAATGCTTTGTTATGTCAACACTACATTTAACATTATAAAATTCTTTAATTTTAGCGTTTATAAAAACCGCATTTTTGCATGGATCATTTTTTCTGAAGAAACAAACAACTTAAGGTATACTATCGGAAAAAATCTGCCCACCTTTTGCGGTGTGGTAAAGCTAGTTAACGGTCGTTTTTTGAAATTATTTTTTTGTGTGTGGTAGTGTTTGTATAATAGAACATTTTGGCAGAAAAAAATAATTAAAAATATTATTTAGTTTCAAAATGTCAACCAAGCAAACTAAACAAAGATTTTTGATTGTGGACAAACACTTAAAAAATCCAACTTTATTGAATAGAAAATTGGCGAAATCATTAAAAATATCAAGAAGAACTGTAGATACTGTTCTTAAATGGTTTACAGAACAGAAAACTATTCTGAGAAAACAAGGAAGTGGTCGAAAAAAAACGCACAGCAAATCCTAGAGCTCTCGAACGGTTGGAGACTTCATTGGAAGAACATCCTGATTGGTCTGAAAGATATTGAGCAAAAAAACTGAAGGTTTCCAATTTTTTTGTACACAAATGGCGACAGAGACTTGGATATCAAAGTTTTAAAGTAGTTAAAATGCCAAATCGAAACGATAAACAAAATTCAACCGCAAAGAGTCGAGCTCGAAAGTTGTATGACAACTTGTTAACAAAACATAATGGATGCATTTTGATGGATGACGAAACTTATGTTAAAATGGATTTTAAACAAATTTCTGGGCAGTGCTACTATGCTTCTAAAATAAGAGGAAATGTGAGTGATAAATGCAAGTATGTAATGACTGATAAATTTTCGAAAAAATTGATGATTTGGCAGGCACTTTGCTCTTGCGGCAAAAAATCGCCAATTGATGTTTGTTTAGGCACAATGAAACCTTCGGAATACGTGAAATGTTGTCTTTCTTGTATAAAACGACTAATTAAAGCTCATAGAAGTACTCCAGCATTGTTTTGGCCTGATTTAGCCACAATACATTACTCAAAAGATGCTCAAAAGTTTTACGATGATAATGAAGTGATGTTGATTCCGAAAAAGATGAATCCTCCAAATTGCCCCGAATTACATCCTATTGAAAAACATTCGGCCATTATAAAAAAGAAATTGAAATTAAGTGTAAAAACAGTAAAATCAGCTACAGATTTGAAGAATAAATGGGATTACGCTGCTAAAACTTACAAAAATCACTCTGTCCAGAAACTTATGGGAGGCATCAAAAAGAAAGTCAGAATTTTCTGTAAAACTTAATTTTTTTTTGTTTTTTCCCTATTAATATGTAATCTTTACAGTCTTACAGTTTAATTTTTAAGAAATTTATTGATTTAAATACATTTAAACTTTCTTACATCCTTTTTTGATCAAGAAAGGTGGGCAGATTTTTCTGATAGCATGCCTTATTTCTCTGTAAACCAGTTTTATTTAATAAGGTTTACAGTTTTGTTAATAAGGTCAAATAAAGTAAAAAAACTAATTGAAAAAATAAAATGTTAAATGCAGCAGAAAAAGCTAACAAAACAAGGTATTTAAAATCTTAACTTTTATTTCTTTTTGTATATAAATAAATATTGATATATTCTTTTTTTTGCTTTTAAAAGTATTTTTTCAACACATTTCTCACAATTAAAATTCAATTAATTTTTTATAAAAGTAAAGTTTATTTTAAATTTTCAATTTAATATTTAAATTGAATAAGTTTATTATTATTATTATTATTATTATTATTATTTTAATTTTTTCAAGTATCTTTACTTTGTAGGAGAATGGAATTTGTGGAGTGAATGCAGTCAAACATGTGGGTCAGGATATATGATGAGCTTTCTGCGAATTCGAGAAGAATCACAATACTATAAAACTAAAAGTTGCTTTTTGAAAAACTGCACAGGTTCACTTAAGATTTTATTTTATTTTTTTATGCAGTTTGATATTGATATATAACTGCACAGGTTCACTTAAGATTTTATTTTATTTTTTTATGCAGTTTGATATTTATATTTTAAAGAAAAATTTAATTGGTCCATATTTTGAGTTAATAGTTACCAAAAATGGTTTATTGCATAGATGAGTTTTTTAAGGAGTTTTTAGAATTTCGGAAAATTACCGGATGATTTTTGCTATTGATTTGGGATAAAATTTTATAAAATTTCAAATATAGCAAAATTTTTAAGTGCGGCAGCATTAAACAACTATGTTTTCTATGACTGAAATTTTCAAGAGATCAATTTTTGCAACAATTTTTTTTTACAAACAAAAATTGTATGGAACTTTAATTAATTTAAATTGACTATTTTGAGTATTAGAAATTCTTTTTTGTAATAACTTAATGTAAATTTCATTTTAAAAATTTTTTTGTCAAACATTTTTTTAATACTATCAAGGAGTATTTGTAGAAAGTTCTTGTTATTAGCATAACTATAAAATGAAAGTTAAAAGTTTATCTGACATTTCTGAGATTGATAAAAATATATTATAAAAATATGAGATGGATAAAAATATATTAAAAATAATATTAAAAACAAGTTGAGCTGAAATTAGCTTCAAGAAAAAGATTCTACTAGTTATATGAGAAAAGTAGGGTAGTTGAAAATTATCTGGGTGATATCTACATTGATTTTAGGTTTAGCCTAGATCTTTCTACATTTCTGAAAAAAATTTGTCAAAACATGACCTTTTCTGTATGTATAAAAGTAACAAAATTTTAGAGAGGCAAATGAAAGTAAAAAACTAATAGAAAAAAAAAAAATGGAAATGCAGTAGAAAAAGCTAATGAAACAAGGTGCAGAAGGAAAAGCTAGAATTATTAAATGTTTATTTTTTCGACCTAATGATGCATAATTTAATATTAATTTGTATATTGAAATTATTCCTATTTTTAAATCATTTATTTTCACTTTTCAACAAACAGTACAGTTAGTCCATTAAATTTATGAAAAGCAAATTGAACTGATAAAGATAATTTTAACTCACTAAACACGATAAAAAATATCACAGAAACAAATTTGAAACTTTCAAACCTGAAGACAAAAAAATGTATTGCCATTCAGATCACATATACTTTAAAAGTAGTGATAGACCGAAGTTCTGTTTCGCTAGCAGTTTAGGCCGAAATTTTAATTTGAACCGATACTGAAATTTCAGTTTTGGTACTTTTTATAAATTTGGTAAAAAGAAATTTTTCGGTTTAAAAACATACCAAAAACTTAAAAATTTGTTAGATTTTAAATTTTCATCTAATTTAGAAAAACACTTACTTTTGAGAATTGTCACAAAATATTTTAAGAATTTTCACAAAAGTTTTGAGAATTTTCACAAAATATCTCGAAAAAAATCTTGTTTGCAGAGAAAATCTGCCAGTTGTTAACCTTCGCTATTAATCTCCAACTTATGTATTAAATCTCAATTTGTAATTCGCTTGTAATCAATTCTAACATAATATCAGTATTAAAAAAAAAACAAATGTAAAATTGTATTTTAAATAATTTTTCTAATAAAATCAGTTTTGACTTGCCGAAATGTCGGTATCGGTTGCGGTAAAATATTTGCCAAAATGTCCGTTTCAGTTTTGGCACTGAACTAGAGTACTCGAAATTTCAGTTTATTTCGGTTTTGTCTTTTTTGCTTTTTTGGTCGATCACTACTTGAAAGTAAGACTGAAAAATATTTATCTAAAATAAATATAGGTAAGCAAATCATTGTTTTATAAGACCTTGCTTAAATCTTACCTTAAATCATCAGTTTACTTAATAAAATTCCTTTTAATAACCCTCCATTAAAATGCCATTCTGCAATTGACTCAAAGTCTCTCGGTCACAGAGAGAATGCTAAAAAAACTTTCAATTGTCTTTTCCACTGTAGATATAAATAAAGTAATATTTAATCAAGAGGCTATGCAGCTTCAGAGCGGTATAGCGCTTCCACCCATATTTGTTGATGGAAAGCCCATATGTCTATATTTGCCTCAGTAGTCCTCACGTTGAGCAGTCATTCAGTATAATGAACACCATAGTTAACAAAAAGATAAACTCTCTTGATTGTAGAGATATAGCTGAAGCTATAGCAGAGTACTTCAAGGTACTCTGCTATCGCTTCAGATAAATATCAATTATTTACAAACAAGACCACAGCGCAAGGTTACTTAAAGAGGCAAGATTTATTTCATGACTCAGTTAACAAAAACCTTTGTGGTCATTTGCAACCGCTATATTAAAAAAAATGGATTTGCAACAAAAAAATAGGAAAGTTAAATATCATTTTTTTAAATATAAATTAAACACTGAAAAAAAAGTTTGCCTCACATGAGTGGTACATAATTAAAGAAATAGGTAAAGAATTTTTTATTGATCATGCAAAATAGTGTTGATAAAGAAAAGCTGATGAATGTTTTGCAACAAAAAATTATAAGAATAAAAATATTAATTTCTGTCGGACATTTTACATTTAAAAAGTAAATTAATTATCATGCTTTGCAGGTTGTTTCCGACAAAACTGAGATGGTTCATTTTATTTAAGAAAATTATTTAGCGTAAAATATTTAGTTAATATTTAGCATAACATTATAAGCTTTATGGGAATTGAGTTTACTTTGTTGTGGCAAAAAAAAAATTGTCAAGGGCCTGGCGGAGCGCTTGAAAATTGTCTGTGTCCTACACAGTTGAGCGTACTTTAGAAGATCTATGTAAGATCTATGTATTCAAGACTTTTTTTAGTAAAGTTGATATTCCAGATAATATTTACAGATAAATGGTATTGCTCATGAGAAAAGCATCCTTTTGTTAAGTCAAAAATGTCTTGGGCCCAGCTAAGACACAGCCACTGCTTATTTGTTATAGATTATAAAACATTTGTTGATGATATTTAAATACAGATTGAGTTTAAGTAGATTATTGCCTAATCAAACCCTGTGGCTAGAAAATGTCTAGTCATTTATACAGTCATTATTATATATTTATATGACTATATGAATGACTTAAACTGATTAGAATTTTTTACTGCAAATTTTTCCGGGATTTTTATAAAAATAGTCTTCTTGGATTTTTATTTTAAATAATTTACAGGTTTTTTTTACTAACTAAATAACTCATCTATGTTATTCGAATATTAATATTAAAATGTTCAGACAGCATATTTACACTCCAACTTTATTAAACTATAACATCAATATGCATCCCAAAAAACAAATAAAACAATTATGAAAAATATACATGTTGTAAAAACACACAAGTTATTAAAAACGCACACTGTAAGAACACGCAAGTTATTAAAAACATACATGTTATAAAAACACACATGTTGTTAAAAACACATGTTGTAAAAACACACAAGTTATTAAAATGCATATTGTGAAAATACACAAGATGTTAAAAACATATGTTCCAAAAACACACAAGTTATATAAAACATACATGTTGTTAAAAACACATGTTTTGTAAAACAAACAAGTTGTTAAAAACATAAATGTTGTTAAAAACACATCTTGTGTAAAAATGCACAAGTTATTAGAAACATAAATGTAATGCATGCTATCGGAAAAATCTGCCCACCTTTCTTGGTCAAAAAAGGATGTAAGAAAGTTTAAATGTATTTAAATCAATAAATTTCTTAAAAATTAAACTGTAAGACTGTAAAGATTACATATTAATAGGGAAAAAACAAAAAAAAATTAAGTTTTACAGAAAATTCTGACTTTCTTTTTGATGCCTCCCATAAGTTTCTGGACAGAGTGATTTTTGTAAGTTTTAGCAGCGTAATCCCATTTATTCTTCAAATCTGTAGCTGATTTTACTGTTTTTACACTTAATTTCAATTTCTTTTTTATAATGGCCGAATGTTTTTCAATAGGACGTAATTCGGGGCAATTTGGAGGATTCATCTTTTTCGGAATCAACATCACTCCATTATCATCGTAAAACTTTTGAGCATCTTTTGAGTAATGTATTGTGGCTAAATCAGGCCAAAACAATACTGGAGTACTTCTATGAGCTTTAATTAGTCGTTTTATACAAGAAAGACAACATTTCACGTATTCCGAAGGTTTCATTGTGCCTAAACAAACATCAATTGGCGATTTTTTGCCGCAAGAGCAAAGTGCCTGCCAAATCATCAATTTTTTCGAAAATTTATCAGTCATTACATACTTGCATTTATCACTCACATTTCCTCTTATTTTAGAAGCATAGTAGCACTGCCCAGGAATTTGTTTAAAATCCATTTTAACATAAGTTTCGTCATCCATCAAAATGCATCCATTATGTTTTGTTAACAAGTTGTCATACAACTTTCGAGCTCGACTCTTTGCGGTTGAATTTTGTTTATCGTTTCGATTTGGCATTTTAACTACTTTAAAACTTTGATATCCAAGTCTCTGTCGCCATTTGTGTACAAAAAAATTGGAAACCTTCAGTTTTTTTGCTCAATATCTTTCAGACCAATCAGGATGTTCTTCCAATGAAGTCTCCAACCGTTCGAGAGCTCTAGGATTTGCTGTGCGTTTTTTTTCGACCACTTCCTTGTTTTCTCAGAATAGTTTTCTGTTCTGTAAACCATTTAAGAACAGTATCTACAGTTCTTCTTGATATTTTTAATGATTTCGCCAATTTTCTATTCAATAAAGTTGGATTTTTTAAGTGTTTGTCCACAATCAAAAATCTTTGTTTAGTTTGCTTGGTTGACATTTTGAAACTAAATAATATTTTTAATTATTTTTTTCTGCCAAAATGTTCTATTATACAAACACTACCACACACAAAAAAATAATTTCAAAAAACGACCGTTAACTAGCTTTACCACACCGCAAAAGGTGGGCAGATTTTTCCGATAGCATGCCTTAGATACACATAAGGTGTCTTTTGCTGGTATAATTGCATAAGGAAAATCTCTGCATTGTTTTTCATTTGTTTAAGTTTATTTACTGGTAGCCTTAATAAACGTACACCTTTTCTATTTCTAATAATGTGATTTTTTGAAACTAGTAATTAAAATTGCTAATATTTACTAAACATTTGCATATGACTAAAAATGCATTCATGAAACTTTTATTTATTTATTTTTAATGATTCTTGTTGAAAAAGTAGTATTTCATCGAGTTTACACTATTCATGAGCCAAATGTTGTTAGGTTATTTTATATCTTTGATAGTAAGCTCATTCCAGTATAAGCTCTTTTTAAATGAGCTGTAAAGAAAGAGGTACAAGTTAAACTTTTAGTCAATTAAATTCTAAACATTTTTAAAGATGAAAGAAGAAAATAGGTGGAAAAAAAATTGGTTTAATCAACTTCAAGTTACATTTAAACCACTTACACTAAAGAGCGAACTAATATTAAATTATTAAAGAGTAGAACAAATATAAAAAGAAAAGTATCACTCAGTAAAGCTTCATATAACTTACTGCAACTTACTGCAGGAAACTCTTTACATGCAAGGAAAAGCAACTAAGTACTAAGTGTTCGAATTTATTTTTGCTTTACATGCAAGGAAAAGCAACTAAGTACTAAGTGTTTGAATTTATTTTTACTTTTCAGTTTTGATGATTTAGGAATCCAACAGAACATTTTTTTTACATATATAAAATTGTTTTTTTTTTTTTATTTTTTAAAAGATTTTTACTGAGTTTATACTTATTCATATAGTATAAAAAATTTCAATGAAATAAAAAAATTTAAACAAATTTTCTTTCTGAATTTGGAACTAAATTATTTACTCTTACATCAGGTTACTTTAATAAATATATTTTAAATATTAAATTTTCATTAATAAAGTCATTTGTTTTCATTAATCTTTATTTTGTTTTAAAAATTTAAAAGCATTTGCATGTAACTTGGTTTACTTAATTGATAATACTTTTAGAAATAAAAAATTGGTGAAGTTTTTTTTTCTGATATAGAATATATTAATAATATTATAAATATCATAATATAGAGTTTTTAGGGTAAAATGTGTACTTTATGAAAATGCATATTATTTCCATGAATTAAATGTTATAAATAACCCAATAGTTTAATTTAACATTTACTTTAGATGGTGCTGAATGGAGTACATGGGGGAACTTTGGACAATGCTCTCAAACATGTGGAAGTGGTAGAATGGTTAGAAACAGAATGTGCGAAAATGTTTCTTCAGATAATTTTATTTGTTTTGGCTTGAGTCAAGATGTTTGGAGTTGTAATGAATTTTTATGTTCAGGTCAATAATTTAAAGTTAATAATAAAGTTATAATCTTATAAAATAATTTTAATAGTTTATAAGTTTAGGTTTCGTTTTAGGTAAATATTCTTGAAAATATTAATAGTAAAATAATAAGTTGATTATTTATTCAACTTTTTTTTTATCAATATTGTTAGTGAATGGAGAATGGACTAATTGGTCAGAGTGGTCTTTGTGTAGTCAGCCATGTAATGTTGGTGAAACAAAAAGAGTTCGAAACTGTTCTAAGCCAAAACTTCAGTTTAAAGGGCTGAGTTGTATAGGCAGTGCTAAAGAAACCAAGATGTGCTCTCTGAGAAATTGTGAAAGTCAGTCAATTTTATAAAACTTACAATTTAAATTATTGTTTTAATTTTCCAAATATTTAAAAACATAAATAAATATGAAATTACAATTATTTTAGAAAAAAGATATAATAAAATTTTATAAATTTTTATTTATTTTAAATATATTATAAATAAAATTATAAAAGTGGAAATTAATTCTAAAATGTATTAAATCTTTTTAAAGGTACATTTATTGCAATGGGTATTGTTTTAACAGACGAGGTTTACAACAACCAATATTCAGATGTTGGCAGTTTAGCTTCCCAAAGACTTAAAGAAAAAATAAGAAATTCGGTATGAAAAAAATATTTTTAGAAAATAAAGTTTTTAATTTAATTACTATTATTATTATATTTTTAATATTTGATAGATGCAAAATATGTACAATGGCCATCAAAAAAATGTGTCATTTGTAATCACAATACATTCCATCAAGTAAGTTTTATTGTATTATATTATTACATTTTCTTTTAAGCACCCAGTAAATGAGTATACAGGTAAAATACACTATATTAAAGTTACTTTAAAAATTTAAGACTAGTACTTTTTTAAACAATATTTTTTATTATAAGAATATTTTTTGTATGTTTTTTTATTATTAGAATGTGTTATTGTATGTTTTTAACTATATGTTTTATCACGAAAATTTATTTATTTTTTTTAAATTTAATTGAAATTAAATTAGATATTAAAAAAATGTAATACTTGTTACACTGAATGACTTGGCCCTAAGACCACTGATCCTGCTGGCTCTAAAGCCTATAACTTTTGCATTTCTCACTCAGATAGTTAGCTTTGTGACTCGTTTTCATAACAATTCTAATTATTTACTTTCATTCCTTAATTTATGTCTTGTCTCTGATCCAAGCTAGTATTCAGTTTCTCCTTTTTTTTCCCTTAGGTGGTTCTGACCACGCAATGATCTCCTTCATCTCATACTTATTACTACCCTAAAGCTGACTGGGATTCTTTTTGTGATTTTTTTTGTGACAGTCCTTGGTTTGATGTCTTTTCCCTTTCAGCTGAAAAATGATCCTCCTATGTAATCTCCTGGATTCAGGCAGGAGTGGAAATTTTTCGATACACTTGTTCTATGGCTGACTTGTTAACTGCTGTAAAAAAGGTCGGCATGCTGGTCTTCTCCATAAGCCACCTCCATTAAAGTCATCCTCGAAGGTCAACACTCTTCTTTATTTCCAGTAACTTCTGGGGTATTCTTGGTCCTGTTTTGTTTCTTATACATTATCATACATCTAAAGTTGCTCTTTTTGCTGATGACTCAACTTTATTCTCCTGTCTTCACAAAAAGTCTTCTCTTTTTCACTTCAGTAACAACCTGTTAGTGAAGTGAGATCTTGAATATTCAGTAACAGGTTGGAGCTCACAGTGGCTTGTAAATTTTAACTCTAACAAAATTCAGTTATTTACTGCAAACAACTATTGCAGTACTGTCGACATTTCTATATTAATGATTGGCAACACTCTCACTGAATCCTCTTCTTTAATTCTTCTTGGATTATTGTTTACGGAAACCATATATAGGGGAGACCAGGGCTAGTTGGCTCGTTTTTTACTCTATGAGCAATGTAGCCCTAACAGTACATTTTTTTGAAAATATTAAAGTGTGGTCTTAAAGAGTATGAATTTGGGTAACTTATAAAATTTGCATTCAATTACAAAAAAATATTCTTGGGGTCTTTTTGGCCCCTCAAAATAAATAAAAAATTGCGCCAACTTACCCCACCACAGGGTAAGTTGGTGCAAACTATAAAAATGATATTAATGTACTATAAAGTGCAAAATTAATAGAAATTTTTTTATTATTAATATTTTAATACCAAATATTAGTCCGTATAACAGCCAAAACAGTAGCTCACTTTTTATCTGTGAAAAAAAAACTTTAAAAAATTTTTTTTTAATTTTTTTTTAAGAATAAATTTTTTCAATATTGTTAAAAATTAAAAGAAAAAAAAGTTATTATAAATTTTTTTTTTTTTTTTCTGAAAGTTAATGCTATGAGCCAACTTACCCCACGAAAATTTTCCCAACTTACCCCGAAAGCCTTTTTTTCAACAAACAGTCTATAGATCCTGAAAAACAGCAACTTTGAAAAAAAGTCTGACTGGATATAGTAAACCAATTGTGACTAGAACTTTTACAACAATTTTTTTTTCATACGACTAACTATTTTCTTTGTAAAGTAAATAGGAAGCGATGTTCCAAAAGTTACATTTTTGTCCAAAAAACGCATAAATCTTAATATCTCTCATGCGCATGTGCAAATCCTGAAAATACTATATTGAATGATGAAATGGTCAATTAGGAAGGTTCTGGGTAATTTTTGTCACTTTCTAATGAAAGGCTTTGAAGATAAACACAGTTCGTCAGCATACCCCTGCGAACAGTTAGCCCCGATCTCCCCTACAATTGATTGCTAAATTAGCATCTGCTGATGTTACTTCTCTTTATCGTGCTTGCCATTTTCTCTCTCCTGATTCCATTCTACAAATCTCAAAATTCGTCCCTATATGGAATACTGTTGTCATATTGTTGGTTCTTCTAATGATTTTCATTTTCTTCCGGACACGGATTAGAAACGCATTGTAGACGTAGTAGGACCTGCTCTATCTGCTAAGCTTGAGCCTCTTCCCATCTTTGTAAAGTTGCATCTCTTTCTCTTTTCTACAAAATCTATCTGTCCTTGCATGCTCTAAAAACTTTTATTCTGCTGGTTTTTTTCCCCACCATCAAACCCTTTGAAACTCTCTCCCATCTTCATATTTTTTTGATTCATACAACCTTCAACTTTTTAAGACTTCTGTCAACCGTTTCCTTGCTCTATAACTCTTCTTTTTTTCTTGTCCCAATTTAATATTGATTGCTTGCAGCCTTGTTGGGAGTGAATCAGAATTTAAAAATATATAGATATCTTAATTGTCTTAATTACATATAATTGCAATGCTTTTACAAGCTTTGAAATTCTCCTAGATGACTTATTTTATTGATCTAATACTATAAAAATAATACACTAATAATTTTTGTTATCACCATACCATTTCTACAAACCTGGTTTTTAATTTTTTAGTTTTTGTTTTTTTTATCAATATAATCGAGTTCACAGATTAAAGGATTATCAATTAAATATACCGTCAACTGGGGCTACTTTTCTCCGTTTTTAATGGTTATTTTACTACAGATAAAATTAAGCATAATAAAAAATTTGCTTACGTTCGAGTTCTACGTTTATTACTTTTTGGAAAATTTCTTAAAATCACCTTTTGTTGTTATCAACAAAAAATATATATCTCAAAACTAAAAAAAAAATTCTGTGAAAATCGGCCTTAAAAATTAGAAAATAGTTATTTCAGTCACCGATAACAAAAACTTTCAGTGTAAACAGGCTTTAAAAATAGTCAATCTAGTCAATCTTGATTTGTTGAAAGTGAGCTTTTGGTTTATTTCTCACCAAAGTTTAAAACTTATATCGAAATTATGATAAAACAGCTGTTAGAAAATACGCATTTGACTGCAAGCCACGCTAGATTTAAATAGTTTTAAGCATGTTTTGTAGAAAATATTAGTTTGAATTTATAAATTAAAATTTTTTATATAAAATAGTTATGTTATATGGCGTCAGGTCGGAAGTTTTCACGAATTGACTGAGATAAATATAGCTTTGAAGAAACAAAATCACCCTCCCCTCCCTCTCTTTTCATTAACCAATAAAATTTTAAATTTTTTACATCCTCCTCCCTCCCTACCAACCCCATCTCCTCCTCTCTTCCCCTCCCCTCCTTTCTCCGCCCTCTTTATATTAAAGATTACTCGAGAGTAATCAATCACCCGACCGTCACTTCTAGTTTCTTTTTCGGAATTAAAACCTGTATAGACACGTGTTTTTCACGATTCCGGTGTAAACCAAAAACACCTGTATATTACGGGCAGTTTTACTGGAGTTTAACGCGTGTTTTAAATTCAATTTTAAATGTCGCATTCTTTTTCCAGTGGTTTCATATTCCTTACGGAAATTTATTATAATATAATAAATTTCCGTAATATGGTGAAACCAATAATATTTTAATTGGTGTTTATGGTAAATAATACTAGTAATAGTTAATTTCACGGAATAAAAACCATTATTGGCACTTGCTATTCTTTATGTTTTAGTAGGTTTTAAACTTGAAAAAGAAACCAAGCGTAACTTTTTTCTGAGTTGTGTCGGCTGGGCAATTAAATTGATTTTTGAAGTTCAAAAATGTTGTTATAACTGCTTTATTACATTTTATTACAATTACAAATGTCAATCTGTTTGTTAATTGGTCTCACCAAATCATAAAATAAGTTGTTCTCAAGAAGCTGGTTAGTTGATTCTGTTCTATTAGAACCATTAAGAGGTTTTTGAATTTTTCTTTTCAGCAGTCTGTTAGATTTTGAAGATCTACTAGGACCAGGATGTGGTTCAACATTGTTTTGATTTGAAATTAAATCTAGTTTCATATCAAGTAAGTCCGAATGAGAAAGACATTTTCTTGCTGGTACGTCAACTAATTTCTTTTTAGCTAACTTCGGTTTTGTCACAATTGAAGTTAGCATCTAAGAATGACGACCTTATGGCTGAACACCTAAATTTTTTAATTATAAGTTCCATCAAGTAGTGGTTGCACATCAAAAGGGTAAATTCCACATGTTTGAAAACCACTTTAAAGATTTTTTTTAATATTCGGTGTTTCAGTAGCGGCGGAAAGTACTACTAAGGTAATACACCAAAACATACCCCTTCAGGCGTTCCTCTCCATTAAAACAAAACACTCCATGCGATTTTCATTGGACTAAAAAAAGCAACATCTAAAGGTTGTTTGAGATGTGTATTGTTAGGAGGAAGTATGCAAACGCAATATTTTCTTCTCTGCACTTGTGAAATACATTAGCACTAAGGTGAGTAGATAGATTGGCAGCAATAAGAATCTTATTACCTATTAACTTTTTCCGTTTTGGCAACATGATTTTTAAACCAATTACCAATTATTAAAAGCAAGTGAATCAAACCATTCTCCTAACTGGTGCAAAGGAGCCCCTTTTTGGTCAAAACGTGAACCCAAACTACTTTTAACAACAGGTTTATAAATAATAGCTTAATTTGGACTTTTTTGTTTTTTTTCATAATTTAAACTACAGATAGTTTCTTCGCATAAAAAAACTAAACTTATCTTAAATTAATATAGTTCTCGTGTAGTAACACGCCACTTTTAGAGAAAAAATTCGGTAAAAAAAATGGCTTACACAAATAATTATATAGCAATACTTAAAATAACGGCATCATTCAAAATTTATTCCGAAAATTGAAGATAATCAACTCCAACTATCAAAAAAAAACCAAATAATTTTAAAAAAATCGATATTGCTATTTATTTTTTTAATTATTCATCTTCCCAACGTCGAGAAGGCCACTAAAGTCGAGGAGGCTACTTTTGTGGCTACAACCCTCTCTCAATTCTTTAACTGCGAAACAGTAACCTCAACGAACAAGGCGCGGAAAAAAAGTTGAGCGCGGTACTACCGGGGATGTAGTGGGGATCGAACTCGGAACATCTCAATTATGAGGCGAGCGCTCTATCGCTACACCACTACCGCTACCGAATTAAATCTGATTAACAAAAAAAAAAAATTTTAAGTGGTGCAAAGACCCCAATGGAGTAAACTAGCCCTGGTTGACGGTACAAAGAAGTGCCAATTTAAATTGTGTTAATTAGTGTTCAATGATACGTGTTAATTGATAATTAAGTTTTGTTTTTGTGCCAATTTTTACTAGACTTACGTTAGTTGTTGTATTTTATTCTTTGTGCGTTATATAGTATTCCTAGTTATTCAGTGTTTGTTTTCTAAAAAAAAGGAATCTTATTTTATTTTTATTTTTCAGAGTCGTTTATCCATAATCAGTAAATATGCAGGCTCTGGTTTGGTTAACATTACTTCTGGAAGCTTTGGTGTGGCCAACATTACGCATGGAAGCTCTGGTGTGCACTTTAATTTTAGGACTTTGATTTATGCTTAGGCATTTGCGTGGTTTTTGCGTGCTCGTTGTTTGTTTTTTAACAGCACTGAAGATTTTATTATATATTTGTGTTTTACTTTTTTATCTAATTGACCTGAGCTCAGTTGCTCTTTGAAGTTCTAACTATACAACATTAAGTATGACAGTTCTGATCTATTTACGTATGGATAAAATCTTGATATAGTAAAACGTCAAAAACCTTACCTTTCGATATAACTGATTTTATTATCGGAAAAAGAGCTGTGTATGTAATTTCATGCCGTGTTTTCTAAATTTGCAACAAAAAAAAAAAATTGAAGTTGTTGCTTAAGCTTTTTTTTTTTTTTTCGGTCAAATTGTTAGATATTGTACCCGAATAACCATAAATTAATGGAATAAAATTTTAGAATAACTAAAGCAAAATTTGTCTGTTAATAGACTATCATTGTAACAGTCCCCAGTGCAATTTACAAGACCAAAAGCTGTATTTACATCTCTCCGCTAAGCTTTAACATAGCTTATGTCTGACATTTCATTCCAATTTTTAAGTAAATATATCACGAAATTTTATTTAAATTTGTTTAAATAAATTGAATACTAAAATAAAATATTTATCTTGGAAAAAATTTTATTTTTTATTTATTAATGTAGTTGAAAAAATTTTTTCGGCTAACGCTTCGTTAAGCTTAACGGAGAAATGAGAATACGGCCCCAGAGCGCTCTAAGTAGACCTTAGAATTAAGAATCAATAGTGGTGTTAGTTTTACATTTTGAGCATTACTTTTAATTTATCATCTACTGTTTATAAAATCCATAAACTAAAAGTCATAAAAGATAAACGAGTGTTGACAATTCTAGCGGGTTGATTCATAACTTCTTCAAAAATGCATGAACTAGATGCACTTTATCTGCGAATTTAGTTCACAGTTCAGTTTTAAAAAGTTTTTTTTTTTTCTTGTCTTCAGAGAAATAAATTAAAAAAAGGGTTTTATAAATAATTTATTTTTAACTACCTACTATTAACTTTTCCTGATTGATCCATCGGACATTAGTCTTGGATTTGAAATTAATATCAAAAATCCAGTTGCTTTTAGTTGAAGGACATTTTAACTAATTTTTTGAAGTTTTAAAAAACTTTTTATTTCTATGTCCAATGCTTCTTTTCTTAGATCCTTCTATGTATTAACATAAAACTTTTTTAAAACCATTTTGTTATCTAGTCACCTATAGTTAAAATTTAATATTTTAATCAATACCAACCTTAACTACCAATTTGAACCAATACCTACCTTAACTACCAATACTTAACCACCAATAGTCACCTTCAGTTAAAATAAAATATTTGAGCTTTTGCTAAATACCTATGATGGTGAAAAAATAACATGATGCAAACTCAAAATGTAGGCGTATATAGGTGGTGTAAAGTTTTTTCCTTATTTTGGTGTCTCAATAAATGTGTTTTTACAAGGGTTTTGTTGACCTTGGCCGTCTCTATTTTTGCTTGCCTCTCAAGCTTTAAGTCGTTAGAGATTTGAACGTCAAAGGTCTTTTTCGGACGTTGACGACTGAAGTTTTGTTCTTGTGACGCTGCCGTTCATCAAGTAAACGTGTGAGAAAGCGTTTTATTTACTGAAATGCATAACCTTACACTTCTTGATATAGAGTTCTTTCAACCAGGTTCGATTCTAGGTGACAATGCTATTTATATCGTATTGCAGACGAGCTTTGTCTTCAGCGGTTTTGTGGACGTTCAGGATTTTAGTATTTTCTGCATACATTTTACATAAGTTTTTGCAACTGATAAGTTCCGGTAAGTCGTTAATAAATATAATGTACAGCGTAGGATCTAGCACTGAATCTTGCGGAACGCCACTGGTAACTTTTATCCAGGTGGATAACATATTACCTAGAAAAACGCGCTGTGATTGACTTGAAAGGAAAGTATTTATCCAGTTCAGAATGTTACCTTCAATTCCGTAGGATTCAAGTTTTTGCAGTAATCTTCTGTGGAGAACTTTATCGAGGAAAAGCACATCTACTGAAAGCTTGTGAGAAACGCCGTAGGTCAGAAAATCCATGGTCTCCCGCAGATTTGTAACGCAAGAAATGACAAGGTCGCTTCTTATTAAAGAATAATGGAATTGGTTCTGCATCACATTAATTTTAGATATTTGCATGTGTGATTGAGTCTTGCAGTTCGTATGGCCTTATTTTGTGCTTCCTGAGTCTCCTTCGAATACGCTCCAATGGGAAGATCCAAATGCTCAGCAATTAAAAATCCATGTTCCAGAACCTTATGAAGTGTATGTGGCATAATGTACCAAGAATAGGTTTCCACTATCAGCTCTGAAGTTTTATAATAGTATGCTTCAAAAGCATCCAAGTTCATGTGGAATCCACTGCAAACGGCATTCAATATGTTTCTTAGTCTTAAAATGATGTCCAAACTAACTCCTGTTATTTCAGAGAAAAATTCTGCTGCTAGAAATGCCCTCCTTGCAGTGTTTCCTGTATAAGTATTTCCAGATCCCTGCTTAGGAGTATCAACCACTAAGCTCAACACCTCTCTAAACTTTCTTTTGATTTCTTTTTTTCGAGATTTTACAGATAATTTATCTTCTGGAGATCGGGACTGGTATATTTTAATATCATTTTATATCCCAAGTGTAGAATGAATTCAAAAATTCGTATCCAACAGTATTTTAAACATAATTGTTTTCAAAACTTAAAATAAAATTTAATTTTTTCAATAGAATTCAAATTTCATAAAAAAAATCTTTTGGTTTTCAGAAGTAATGACCAAGTACAGTTTACAACCCCATAATTGTGGGGGGAAAAATATTTTACACAGATTTTTCTTTTTTAAACTTATGCCCATAAATCCATTTTGGGCAAAATGATGCAGCTGATTTTTTTTTTTAGTTACCCATGATAACATCCCCGAGGATAAAAAAGTCATTTTAGGGTGGAACTCTGCGGAATTTTTGAGATATATAATTTTCAAAAAATGATCTTCTTCCAGATTCCAAGTTTATATATTTATATATCACATGTAAATCACGACATGTAAATAATGTAAACTAAAATTAAACTTAAAAAAAAAAAAAAAAATATTTATTGGAAAATTTATATTTTCACCTAATATTTTAATTACTCATTTGGCAAAAGCTACCCAGCGGGCACACGACGTTGGAATAACGTTGAAATAACGTTGATCAACGTCAATCAACTTCAATCAACGTTATTTCAACGTTATTCCAACGTCATGTGCCTGCTGGGTATATTCAATATTTTAAGCTTTTTACTTTTGAAAAAGATAAAAGAATGCCTAAATAAAGCTTTATGATAAAAAAAAATAAAAAATCATCTAAATGAGTAAAAAAAATAAAATTTAGAAAAGCATAAAAAGTTCGCGAATTTTAGCAAACTTTTTTTACCTTCTACTAGGTAGGGAAAAAGAGTAGGCTGAATAAGTGCGAATTTCATATCTGCGAATCTGCATAAGTGCTAAGCAGTTGCAAAGACTGACATAAGTGCGAACTGGCACAAGCGCGAACTGGCATAAGTGCGCCGAAAGAATTTGCAAACATTGGCATAAGTGCGAACTGGCACAAGCACAAACTGGCATAAGTGCGCCGAAAGAATTTGCAAACATTGGCATAAGTGCGAATTGGCATAAGTGCGAACTGGCATAAGTGCGAATTGGCATAAGTGCGAACTTGCCAATTCGCCACTTATGCCAATTTGCACTTATGCCAATGTTTGCAAATTCTTTCGGGGCGCACTTATGCTAATTCGCGCTTGTGCCAGTTCGCACTTATGCCAGTTCGCACTTATGCCAATGTTTGCAAATTCTTTTGGCGCACTTATGCCAGTTCGCGCTTGTGCTAGTTCGCACTTATGTTAGTTTTTGCAAGTGATTCGCACTTATGCCAGTTCGCGCTTGTGCCAGTTCGCACTTATGCCATTTCGCACTTATGCCGGTCGCGATTATGCAGATTCGCAGTTATGAAATTCGTACTTATTCAGTCGCCCCGGAAAAAATGCTTCTCTGACTAGGATAGTAGACACGAGTGAACCAAAATATATATTTTTCTTATCATTTGATATTTTTTCTAATAAGTTGTAAAAAAAAATTAATGAAAATGGTGTATTAAAAAAATTCCACTTATGGCCACTTTTTGAGCTTTTCAATTCATAGTGCGCCTGTACGTTGACGAAGGGAGGTAGTGGTAGATTTTCTTACGTTTAATTACTAAGTGAAGTTCGCTAGTTAGCCTAGGCTGGCTGTGTTTGATTGGCTTGGGGGTGGCACGTGGGATGAATTTTTCACAGCATTTGACATAGTTGTCACAGAAGATTTGATAGCATTCGTCGGCATATGGGTCTTTAAAAAGACTAATCCAATCGACTTGGGAGAGTTTCTCTTTTAGATTAGCGTAGTTACCTTTTCTATATATAAATTTTAAGCTGTTAAAATGGGGAGAGTTGTAGGTGTTTTTGACTAGCTGGTGTTGGCATCTCAGAGTGCAGTGGCCTTTTCAGGCGCTATCAAGAGGAGGACCAATAAAAATGTGGCTTGTTCAATCGGTCGCTTTGGTAATTACGAGGTCTGTTGAGATTTTACTATTTCATCAAAGGCCAGAGCATTATTGGTATAGATAGAGTCGATTAAAAGAAATTCTTGTGGAAGTTTAAGTTCGAGCCAGACTTGTTCTAAAAAATTGCATTGGAAACCCTTATGTAGCTGAGAGTAGTCAATTTCGCTAGCGCTAATGCTGTTTTTGACATATATGGCTACGCCTCCTCCGCGACTAAAGCAATCTTTTGTGAAGATATTGTAGTTGGGAAAAGCAGGTGCTGAGAATTTGTCAAACCAAGTTTCAGTGATAAAAATGTTGTCATAGTTGTAGAAGGACGTTGCCAAGGAAATTTCAGTAAGATTTAGAGATGTGGCGTTTGTGTAAAATCAGTTTAATAACAGTTTGGAAGCATTTGAAGTAAGAGAAGGCGAGCTATTGATTATAGGGACAAGATCATATGTTGAATGACTGCTCACTGGTTGGTTTGGGCTGCTACGAGTGCTTCTTTCCAGTTGATAAACGGGTGTTTTTCCAAGCCGTTGGTGTTGATTTTTTTGCTGACGTCAATGCATTTGACTCGATAACAAAACGAAAGGGCTGCTCTTACCGTTTGTTTTTCCTTTGGTTGCTACATTTTATAGCAATTTAAACTGCCAGCCTATTTTAACAGAAACTAACCTTTTACATAGTCTATCTACTAATGCAAGAATAAAGGAGGTTTTTTTAAATATTCATCCAGTAATAGCCTACAAATAACCACCAAATTTACTTAGACAACTAACTTCTTCAAAATTTCATTCTATTTCATCTATCAAAAAAACGGGTTTATTCAAATGTAAAGATATTCGTTGTAAAATTTGCCAATTATATTTACAAGAATTGATAAGTTTGAGACGTCCAATGGAACTATTTTGAATATTAAAAGTTGCATTACTTGTAACAGCAAAAATGTTATTTATTATTTAAAGTGTTTATCGTGTAATGGTTTATCTACTTACACTGGAAAAACAAACAATTTAAGAAACCGTATTGATAGCCATATTTCCAGTTGCAGAACAGGAAAATCTACAGACCAATATGACAATCATGTATTTGAATGCCAGATATTGCACAATAAAACTATAAAAACTTTTTTCCAACTCTTTGTTTTCCTTATTAAAAATTAAAAAGTGAAAAATATTTGTTGTTATATGAAAGTCATTTACATAAACAAAAATATGACACATTTAATTGAGACTTCCTTTTAAAAAAATGTTACAATGGTAACTCATAGTTACAATATAGCAATTAAATATTTCTATTATCTAACTTTCTACAATTAAAAAAACCTTGACAAAAGCATTAAACATAGCGCTTCAGTAGTCTCTCGCTTAATTGCGCACGCAGTTAGTTGCACATCCCAGTTCATTGCGCGTTTAGGCCCAAAATATTTGTGTTTCAATTTTTTACTGAGTTTTTTGTTGAAAGTGTAATTAATTCAGAAAACGTAACTATTATTTTCCTGTGTTAAGTTAAAAACTAGTTTTTATCACAAATATTTTAAGATAATGATTTTATCAGAATGTAAATAGATAAATAATTCGAATTCGAATCGAAGTAAATGATAAATCTTGTTTTAAACAGATAATAATAAGTTTTAACGATTTATCAGTCAAATCTCATTAAAAAAACTTTAATAAAAAAACTTCATTTTAAATTTAACCGTCTGTTCACAGTTCTCTTATTCCAACTTTTTTATCCTTACTTCTTATGGCTAAAGCCAAAGGAAAAAGATTATCAGAAGATCAACGAGTCGAAATTATAGCTAAACTTAAAAAAAAGTGATGCGCCAAGCGAACGAGCGATTGCAAGAGAATATAATGTAACTGAAAATTCAATTCGATCTCTCTGGAATAATCGAGATCAAATAGAAAAAAGAAGTTTACTAACGACAGAAGAAGCTAGAAAAAAAGTGTTTCGATTATCGTCTAGAAAATTTGAAGCAATAGAAAATGAGCTATATTTTTGGATTGATGCATTGCGTCGTTCGAAGGTTGAAGTGCCTCCATTGCAATTATGAAAGCAAAAGAAATAGCGCAAAAATTAAATATAAAAGAAGAAGAATTTAAAACCTCTTGGCAATGGCTCGCAAACTTTTGTCGTCGTCGAGGCTTAAAATTGATGCATCTCTTTGGAGAAGGAGCTGAAGTTGACAAAAATGATCCTGTTCTTCTTCAGCAACTTGAGGACCTTTACTCAGTTATTAAAATGTATAGACCCGAAAATGTATATAATATGGACGAAACTGGACTTTTTATTCGCTTGCTGCCTAGATATTCTCTGTTAATGCCTACTGAAAGCTTAGTAACTACAAGAGGTGTAAAAAATCTAAAGAAAGAGTGACTTTAGTTGTTTGCTCCAACGCAACAGGATCTCACAAAATACCCTGTTCTATAATTGTAAAAGCTGCACAACCTGCTTGTATAGTCGGTAGAACATGGCCTATACCGTATTTTGTCAGAAAAATGCACTGATGGATGTCTCTATATGTTGGAAATGGTTCAATGAAGTCTTTTATCCCGAAGTTAAACGCAAAACTGGCTTGCTTGTTCTTTTATTATTAGACAATACACCTGGACATTTTGAGGCGTTTGAGCGAAATCTTTTAAAAGTTGTTTTCTTCCCTCCAAACATCGCTAGTTGGAAGCAACCATGTGATATGGGGATTATTGCGGCTCTCAAGAAGCGATATAAATATCTATATCTCTCGGACATATTGTCATATTACAGCCTCGATGTAAATACAAAGGAATGTCTGAAAGAAAGTAGTCTTTTGTGCAAAAGAGGTGCAGCAGGAGTTGAATACGGGAAGCCCGCACATCTTTTTGACGCTGCTATGTATGTCGATTTGGCTCGGAAATCAATTTAACCTTCATCTCTCAAAAATTGCTTCGATAAGGCAGAATTATTTCAGATTTTCAGTCCCGTTAACACTGAACTATGCTCTGAGGAGGCTTACTTCGCATCTTTTAATATGCTCTTGTTGCTGAACGAAATTAAAGAAATAGGGAATATGATCAGTTTGGAAGATATAAGCAATTTTGAATCAATTAACTGTGAAGATTCTCCAACGTATATTGAAGCAATCAAGGAAGATGTTGAAGATTGTTTGTCTCTCGAAGAAAATAATGATAATGCAGTTGCAATGGATAACAATTCTGATGAAGAAGAAGCTAATAATGATGAGTTAGACGATGGTACAGACTTCTTAGTTATTGAATTTATACATTTATCTCTGATCGATATTGGCAAGCAATTAAAATGTCAAAAAGCTAAAGCAATTTTAAAAGACGAAAACGATAAATTAATGAATAGCTACGAACAACTATCATCAAACATACGGTCAGTAATTATGAAAATAAAACGAGAAAAGCTGCAGAATGCATATCAGCCTACAATTCATGACTTTTTCCGTCACGCATAATATATTTCTTAATAAAGATTTGTTTATATAGTTAATAATTTAGTTTGCTAAGTTTTTCTTATCTTTTTCTTATTTGCGCACTCCTAGTTAATTTCGCACTGCAGTGCCTGTTTCAATTTGCACAATTAAGCGAGAGACTACTGTACTGGTGAAAATAGTGAAAGGCCTCTAGTGCTTTATTATCATTTACATGATATATATTTATTTTAAAGAAATAAATCTTTTTTCAAATTTCAAAAATTTAATTAGTGTTTATATATATATATATATATATATATATATTATATATATATATATATATATATATATATATATATATATGTATATATATATACTTGTTATTTTAAAACATAAAAAAAGAACTTAAAGAAAAAACATCTTTCATTTTACAGCAAGTATTAAAAAATGTAACAGATTGGGGAACACGGGGCAAGATAGCGTACGTTTTGAAAAGCCTGAGTTATTGTAAAACTATCAGTCACGAAACAGTAACGCTTTGTCAGTGTGTTCATGATACCATAATAATTCATTGCCTGCGTTGATTTTTAATTAGCAAGTTGAAAAATTTGAAATAAAATTTAAAATAATAAGTTCATAAATTTGTTATCTGGTCACGTGACCGGGGCAAGATGACTTATTTTGCAAATTCTGCCTCCAATTTTATAAAAATTAAAGTAACACAAAATTAACACGCTCCACAAAAAAATATTTCTAAAAAAGTTTCACCTGAGCGACACCATTCATTTTGAATAACCGGAAGCAAGGTATTTTTTTTTAGCGCAAAAAGTAAACTTATGCGCATAAAATTGCCTTAATAATATTTTAAAAAACCAATTGGCTTTTTAAAATACAAGATGGAAATACAGTTTCGTTTTCACTCAATTTTAAGTTTTTTTGTTGAGTTGTTTTATCGAAAGTCATCTTGCCCCATTCGCCATCTTACCCCGTGTTCCCCTACTAGCAGCTAAATATATAATTTTACAAAAGCATATATGTATAGCCTTCAAAATATGTATATGATATAAGGGCAAAATAGAGCACAAACTTTTCCTTGTTGTCTTTTAAAAAAAAAGTATAAAAAAGGACATTTGCAACCAAAAATTATATCCAAAACTGGTTTAAAATTATTTTTTGATTCTTTTAACTTTGTAAATTTTATATATTAACAATTATTTGATCAGTTAATAAAAATATTTAATTATTATATCAAAAATTTATTCTACACTTTTGCTTTATAAAAAACTACATTTTCTCACTTTATCGCCATTTTATTGTGCAAAATTTTACTTAAATTGATTTTTTTTAGAGAGTATATTAATTTAATATTTAATTAAAATACTTTTGAGGGCCCCAATATATTAAAAATTGTTTTAAAAAATTTAAGTTTTAAAACATGGATTTTTATAGTTTTGTCTAATGGGCCACTGTCCACTGATGTGATTTCAAGGCAAGGTATGGATATTCGAAACTGTTGCGGTCAGGGACACGATAATGGATCCAATATGTTAAGTGCTTACAAGGGAGTTCAAGCCTTAGTAAGGCAAAATGATTCGAAAGCTCTGTGCGTTCCCTGTAGCGCTCTGAGTTTGAATGGTGTGTACGCAATTGAACCAGCCATTGAGAACAAAGTATTTTTTGAAAATATCGAATCTTGGTACGTATTTTTTAGTGCAAGTCTTGCACGACTGTAGATCCTCACTAAAGCGAACGGAATTTCACTGCTTAGACTTTTTATGAAAAGATAGATCTGTCGCACCGACTTGATCAAACTACTTGTCAAGAGGTCAAGACTATGCCAGATTACCCCGGGTACCTGGGAGCCGAGACGCCCAGCCTAAAGAAATAAGGGTACCAGCAGGGCCCCCGATTTTAAACGTATATAATATTTTCTATATTATATATAACTTGACATTCTAAATTATTTTCATTAATTTTTAATGAAATTAATTTCTATAATTTCTAATCAAATTAATTTCATTAATTTCTCATGTAATTAAAAAAAAAAACTCAAAATTTTTTAAAAAAAAGTTCGAACTTGAACACGTTTGAACTATATTGGAAAAAAGTTCGAACAAGTTCTTTTTTTACTTGCTTGAAAAAGTGAAATAAACAGATACAAGTTAAATCCAAAATCTTTTTAATTATTTATTGAGAAATGCGAATTGATTGCATTTTGATTTGAATTTATTTTTTTATTAGAGATCAAATAATATCACCAGGGGCGGATCCAGGTCATTGTCCAGGGGGGGGGGGGGGGAGGTTGTAATTTGACCAAAAAAAAATCTGCTTTTTTTTCATTCAGGAAAAATATTGGAAGCCCTAAGCACTCCTAAATACCACAATTTTTTTTCCACAATACCCCATTTAAAAATTGAGCCCGCTAAATTCATGGTGCACAGGGTGCAGTCTTGTCTGCTAATAGGTAAATCTGGCCTTGTCTGTAATGTGCAACAAAAGTCAAAATAATATCTTGAGTATATACTTTTTTTTAATAAAGACTTTTATAAATCTTACAAACTATAATATAAAATTGAGCTTTCTAGTTTTCGAAGATGCAAAAGTATCAATAATCTTTTCGACATTTATGATGCAATCTTTATGAATATGCATCATAATCCATTTAATCGTTCTTGTCCTATATTTAATTGTTCTTGTCCTATATTTAATCGTTCTTGTCATATATTTAATTGTTCTTGTCCTATATTTAATCGTTCTTGTCATATATTTAATCGTTCTTGTACTATATTGGATCTTAACCAAGTTCTAAGTCTTTTTAAAACTGAGTAACTCCATTTTCCCGAAGCAACGCTAACAGGAAGGGTGCAAAGCAGTTGCAAAATACATTTAATTAAAGTGAGACATTACCATCACATTGCTTGTATGCTTCCAGTGCACATTCAGGTAGGTCTTGTTGCTTCTTGATTGCGTCTTTCCCTTTTAGCTCCCAAAATTCAAATTCCGATGAAACTTTCAATAATTGGATATTCTCATCAACAGTATTTATGTTGGGCAGCCCTTTCATAAAACTCAGTATATTAGTTATGGATACTGTTAACTCTGTCTTTGTTTTATTTAATAAATTTCTAGGTATTGCAACATTTTATTCAAAAGAGTTCAAGCTTTCATTAGAAAATCTGAACTGTAAATCTAGAAGTGTGCTATCAAGTAACAGTAATAAACATTGACTCTATAGTAAGGTAGAGGAGCATTGGTATTGAGGTTTGTGCGAATGGTTTGTTTTCCTGTAATTCGTGGAATCTTTTAAACCTAAGTCTTCTCGTAACTTTGATGCAGCCATAAATATAGCATTAAAGTTTTCTTTATTCTGTCGTCTTTTATTTAATATCTTTATGGTATGTTTAAAAATAGTTTTGTATATTCCTTATCTAATAATTTTTTTTAAAAAGCCTCACTTAAAGAGACTGTGGTATTTAATACTTTGGCTAATGAACAAAGCGTTATTACAAATAAGGGCTCAGATATTGCATTTTTTAGTAATGCGGCCTTTGTTGAAGAATCCCGTTCATTCCACTGAGATATCAAATATTTATTAAACAAGATTTAAAACTTAACACAGAATCATGCCGTTCAATCCATCTCGTTTCGCATAAGCTTGTAAACATTCCCATATTTACATACTTAAGAACGTTATTTCGCTTTGGCGAAGCTTTAAAAAATGATATTACTTCTTTCATTGTGCCAATTGTATTTCTTACATCTCGCACAGACGAACATTTTGAAATTGATAAGTTTAAACAACAATGCCAAAACTCAGAAACTTGTAAAGACTAAGTTTACAAGTTTCTGAGTTGTGGTCATTGGTCATTTACTAATTTATTTACAAGAATAAATGTTGGTGTAAGTTTGTAAGTAGCTAAGTATTTGAACAGAATAATATATCAGTATAAAATTGTAAAAGCTTATAATAAATTATAATAATCTTAATCTATATAAGTATAAGGTATCGAAAAAATACTTTTTTTCATTGCATGTTAGAGAGATATAAATCACAATTTTGATAAATAAATTTTTTAATATTATTTAGTCTTTAGATACACTTAAATCTTTAGATACATGTAAATTTTAAAATACATGGACTTTTTGTTGCGTTTGGAAAGATCTTCTGTAATTTTGTGACTGCTCCGTTGTTTTCACCTAACATAAGGCTGCATCCATCAGTACCTATACCAACACAATCCTTTAAATTGAAGCCAAATTTTGTCAATGTGTTTGCAACTGTTTGCTAGCAATTTTACAGTTAATACAGGTTCATAAGTAAAATCAGAATAATTTTCAGTATGGCAGTTTACAAAACCAATAAAATCTTCATGGATTTCACGGGCATTAACATCAATATATCTTAATACGACTGTCATTTGAGAACTATGACTGGTATCCGTTGTTTCATCAAATATAACGCTATAAAATTTTCCTTTAAAAATTCTTGTTTTAATTAAGTCCTGAATTTGTTGAGCGCATAATTCAATTATTTCATTTTGAATACTTTTACTTACGTATGTTGCTTTAGAATTACAGTTATTCAAATGGTTTTTTAAAATATTGTCCCCAGCGCTCACTCGAAAGCGAAGCAATTCCCGAAGATTGCCATCATTAATTACTGAAGAGTATATTATTTCAAAGATCTGCCCATCATCGCGACGACCTCGCAGAGCAATATTTTTTCGACAAAAAATATTATAGATTCAATTATAGGCTTTAATTGTTCTCGATTTTCTTTAGCCTGTTTAAGTCTTCCTTCGTTAACTAAATTATGTACATCTGTAGATGGAGAATCGTATGTTCTGATAAAATCTGATGCTTCCAACATAGCAACTTTGTGATACGCATTGCAATCATGTAATTGTAAGTCTCATCTTTACCCAAAAGCTTTGAATAACTTTTGAAGTTATTCAAAGCTTTTGGGTAAAGTAACTAGCTTGAGTAATTGCAATTGACCGTGTATTCCCCCAACTTTTGAGAAAAGAAAGCAATACTTACAAAAAATTTCATAAAGGCATTCTGAAATCACTATCAACGGAAATTTATGTATATGTTTCTCGGAAAAAAAGCAATTAACATTCTTACTCTTCTTTAAATGCACAGAATATAGATATTTGTAATTTGGACCAGGAAATCGGTATTTATTTTGTTCAATTACCTGACGTGTTAAAAACACCTCAATGTCTATAGGCAAACAGCTATCATCTTTTGTCGCGGGTATTGAATCTTCTTTATTAATTTCTGCGTTAGTTTTACTTGTAAAACTAGCGACTTCCATACCAAGTCCAGGTTCTGGAAAAAAAGGACTAAGCTTCATTGTAATTTGATTATTTTCAGCCCCACCAATAAATTCACAATTAAATCGTTCGGATGATGACTCCGAAGATAAAGGCAAAACTATAGGACCAGCATGGTTCTGTATTGGTAGAATTTTAATTCTTTTGAAAAAAATAGTCATCTAAAGAGCCTGTCCTCTTTACCCTGATGGTCGTTGTAGCTAATATAAATAATTTCATTAAAAATAGCAAAAATTATTTGTCATTTATTTATTTAAAATAGTAATAAACACACTTTTGTTTTCTAAGTAACTAATTCATAAGAAATTCATTCAGTTACTATTTAAAAAAAATTCTTCGCATCTCACTTAAATACCACTTGAAGTGTATATAAGTGTAACATAAATTAAAGTGTTGCGACTTCAATCGTTGAAAAATAAATACTTTTTTATTTTTATTTTTTGACAAATCAATGTTTCGAAACTTTCATCGTTTTTCTTCGATTTGATTCGCTGCAGAATAATTTTTTGTATTTTGTTTTTTCTTTTACAAATTTTTCAATAATAGTTTGAAGTTTGACATTTCTTAGGGAGGGGGGGGGGGTCATCAGTTGTTCTAAATCTTCGAGCCACAACAAACTGTGATGATTAAATTTTGCCTGTAGCTAGAATAGTTTGCAGCTATTCTAGCTACAGGCTATCCCCAGCTTTGAGAACGTCATTACTGCTTGTTGTGTCTTTGGTCTAACTTCAAGTATAGACGTGGACATCATGTAGATGAACTTTCATCAGCAAAGTCAGGATTAGAAAACGTTATTGCGGATGATAAAAGTGACAAATGGCAAACATTTTTTCGTTAGTTGTAGTGAAAAACATGTTCCAGTAAATTTACTAAAAATTGTTTCCCATGTGTTGTCTATCCCGGCAAGAAATGCATTTTGTGAAAGAATCTTTCCACTCATGAATACCAAGTAAAGGTCGGAAAGAAATAGAGCGACTTTTGAACTTGTGAGCGCAGAGCTCCAAGTTTCAGTGAATTTTTCTAAATTGTGTACTGAGTTTTGTTTTGTTTGTTTATTTCGCCGTTTAATAGCTTTTACACTTTAAAGGTTTGTAAATAAAAAAACTGGCGGGGCAAGTAGAAGACATTATTTTGTCTTATCACCGAGCCCCAATCGTACGTATTTACAATAACCGTATATTTATACTTTACAAACTATTTATTGAAAATTATAAATGTTAAAATAAATAACAATTAGTTTAAGAAATACTTCAAGAACAATATTCATGTAAGAGTAATAATCAAGTAAACAAGAAAAATTGAAAGAAAAGTAAAAAAGAAAAGCAAAAATCAAATCAATTAATTAAAGAGCACGTATTTACAAAAGCCACACTATATAAGTATATTATACAAGGTATTTATTGAAAAGTATGAAAATAAAACATATAACAATTTGTAATAAAGTAAAATTTAAATAAAGAACGAAAAATTAAAAATAAAAGAGTACTTTATTTACAAAAACCGTATTATTTATGTATTATTTATGTATATTTTAAAACCAATTTGAATAAAAGTAAAATAAATAACAATTCATTAATAGTGTAAAAGAAAAAAGAAAATATTCAAGAACTCAGATTTCAACAATAACTTTTAAGATTAGAGGAAACACCATAACTGATATAATGAAAAAAAAATTGATAATTTCTGAGACATTTTATATAATTGAATTTTAATTCTTTTTAATTTTTTAGTTTTTTATTAGTTCTAGTTAATTTGAGTTCTATGACTTTGTTCTCAATGATCAGAAAGTACTTGATGCGGTTGCCAGTAGCCAGAAATACGTAATGAAGAAGAAAAAGTATTAAATATAATCATAGTCTCATAGACAAAATTTTTTCGGGCTTTCGTCCTCCGTTATAATGTCCCGGACAGACAAATAGAATATATGGCAACCCTAAATATTACTTAAATTATTAGTTTTTTTATATTTTTATTTACTTATATGTATTGAAATATTTTATATATTTTTTGAAATATTAGTTTTTTAATTCCTTTTTTTTTTTACCACTAACGAATTATAAATTAAGATTACAATATTATTGATTTTGCAAATGTAAAAGCAAAAAAAGTTAGTCTGTAAACAAAAAAGTAGTCTTATGTTTTTTGCATTCATTTTTAAAAGCATTTTTTTAGGAATGGGGCCCCAAATATTTGTAGGTACCCGGCCCCCAAGACCCTTAATCCGGCATTGTGTCGAGGAAAATATTGTCAGCTCTTAAGCATGCTATGGAAAACCTGGATCTGACCAGTGAGCAGCTCAGCCAAGCAAGAATTAAAAAAATGATTATTATGTTTTGAATTTATGTTGCAAGTTACATTATGGTGCAAAACCCTTACTGCTGTTAAGGTGATACACCAATGAAAAACGGCAAATAAGATTAAAAATTATTTTTTTTATTTTATTAAAGATTGATCCTTTAATTTGAATTTTTTAAAAACCTAAGAGTTTATTCTTTTAGTATATAGCCTTGTTTTGCCCTACGTAGAGCAATACAATAACTAAAAAAGTCCAGAATAACTTCTAAAACGAGTGATCAATCTGTTGCTATGACAAATAAACATGTTATATATCTATATGATATATAATAATATTATATATCTTATATAGAATACGTATATATTATATATATTATAACATATATGTTATATATCTTATATATATATATATATATATATATATATATATATATATATATATATATGTATATTACATATGTTACATATATATTATATATGTTACATATGTTAAAACATATATGTAGTATATGCTATATATCTTATATAGATATATAGCAATGTTTTATATCTATATGATCTATCAACTATGTATATATCAACTATACCATCTAACAATCTTATCATATATATATGTATCTAACATATGTATATATATATATATATATATATATATATATATATATATATATATATATATATATATATATATATATATATATATATATATATATATATATATATATATATATATATATATATATATATATATATATATGTCTAACAATGTATATATATATATATATATATATATATATATATATATATATATATATATCTAACAATGAATGAGGGTGCTATGGAGTTTATATGATAGAGCTGCTCAAGTACTTGAGCCGCGCTATCATATAAACTGTGTGAAAGTGATATTTCACTTTCACACAGTTGATATGATAGTTTATTTAATAGTAAGTGTGAGATAATAGCATAAAGTCATTAAGAAATAACTGTTCTTGCTATTCCTGGTCTAAACTGCATTGGCAGAAACCATAAACCTTATTTAATATATAGGAAACGCTAATATAAACAATTTTGTTACTTATTTGCTTTTTTTGTTGTTGTTTATGTCTAATAAAAAAAGTTTATCTAGACAAATTAATAGAAAAATGGAATAGATGCCGTCTAAATTAAATTTATTCCATCTATTAACTTCTCTATCTTAATCAGTAGTTCAATCTAATTCCAGTGCTACGAAACTAGAAACTGTCAAAGTATTAAATGAAGTCATAATAAAATTAGTGATAATTGTTTCGTTTTGATTAAACTTCCTAGATTACATAATTTGATTTCAAAAGCAGTCTGTCAGTGTTGTTTTTTGTTGTTTTTTTATTAAAAATAAAGTAAGTCACAGAATGGGTTCTTCTTATTTATTCAAACATGGTTTTAAGCAGTTTTAACACTTAGAAAATTTCTTTTTTATTCCTTGCTTTTTTTGCATAATAGGTTTTTTAGCATTTTTTTAAAATTCAAAACACAATAACTTAAGTAAAGTTCAAATTTATGGCCTAAAATTCTCAGGAGATGTTTATTTACTACTGATGCTCTGTTTGACCCTTGGTATTTTGTTTGAATTTGACTAGATAAAAAGTTATTTTAATAAACCTGCTCAAGAAAAAACAATAAACCTACTAAAGAAAAAAAAAATTTAAATTTTTAAGTAAATTTGCGATAAAAAGAGTACTTTTTAAAAATTTTATAAACGTATGCGTCAATTGGAGTATAACATGGTGTTTTATCACTGTGTAAATTATCAATCCCTTTTTGTTCTTTTTTTTGCCATTATGGATTTTTAATGATTTACTAAATATATCTTTTTAAATGAAACTAATTAAAAAAGTGTATTGAAACAAATTTTCGTCAAAGATGAAAGTTTGTTTCAATACAAATACAAAGATTTTTCCTGGTGTACCACCGTGATCTGATCAGTGACCAGAAATGTTGGCAGCTTTTAAACATGCCATGGAAAACCTAGATCTGACCAGTGAGCAGTTCAGCCAAGCAAAAGAAACTGATCTTGCTACTAAAAGAAAGCATAAACTAGCGCTTTCACGATGAGGCATCAAACACAATCTACTTCCAGGATAGCCAAACAAAAGAATTCAAAGTGAACATTTTGAATGTTGGTTTAGATAGTCTGATCCAGCAGGTTGATTCAAGATTTGAGGCCTGCAGAATGGTTGGCAATAAGTTTTCATTCCTATGGTTTAATAATGATGATCTTTCCGTTTAAAATAAAGCTTGAGAACATGCATGGTTTTATTCTAGAGATGTGAGCAAAGAGCACCTCATTGAAGAAGTTTGCCGTTTTAACAATGCCCGCAAAACAACTTTCAAGCAAGGAAATCCAATACAGCTACTTGATCAAATTTTTAAGAATAAGCTTGAATGTCTTTATCCATATATTTGCATCATGCTCCAGATTTTCAACACTATTCGTGAGTCAGTTGCTGAGGGTGAACGATAATTTTGTTAACTAAAAATTGTTAAGAACTCTCTCCGCTTGACTATGGGCCAGGATCGCATTTCTGATATTTGATTATTTCAATTAAAGAAGATTTTGCTACAAAGGTGAGCTACGACGATATCATATCATCGATACTTCGGCGGTCAAAAAATTCTCATAAAATTCATAATAAAGCTCATAAAATTCATTTTTAACCGTCTTTTTAACCTTTCTTGAAGGTTTTGTTAATTCATTTTTTATTTATTAGTCTTAAAACTACTGTTTTGGTTTATACGTCAGTTTTCATTAATGAACCGTTTCTCAATTCGGAGAAATAATAGAAATAGAAATAATCCATTTTTCTACCGGTGCGCGATAAGCACTTTCGAAGGCCCTTGTAAAGGAGGTTAAGAAAAGTTAACGTCAACAATTTTACTTTTTTAAATAAATTTAATTACTTAACAAAGGGAAAAAAAAATTTAATTTTATTTAGGTGCCCCCAAAAAGAACCTTATGGTCTTATATAAAGAGTTTATATTTATCAATAGATTTTATGAGCAAAAAAATTTGTATTGCTACCTATTATACTTAACAACAAGAAAGTTCTTCTTTTTTTTTTTAGACAAATTTTGACAAACTATTTGGTTCAGTCTATTTTTATTTTTTATATTGTTGGTATTTAGCATTAGAACTTTTTGTTTGCTAAAGGCGAGTGTCAGTAGAACTTTCAATTTTTTTAATACTCTTGTGTTTAATTAAATATAGATTTTGGTTTCTTTTTTGTATATTTAAAATTTTAAAAATTAAGGTGGTAGGCCTATGAAAAATAGAGATTTTCGATTTTAGAGATTTCGAGATTTCGGAATTAATAAAAAAAACATGAGATACCCATATTAGGCATTATACAATTATTTAATACCTAATATAAATTGCTTGATTAAATTTTATTAATTTCAACTAATTTAAACTTATTTTATTCTAAGTTTAATTTGTGGCATTTTATTTATTTAAGTTAAAAGTATACATTTTTCGATTCAAAAAATAAAAAATTGTAAATTTTAAATAAATTTATTGGTTCGATTCACTTTTTGACTTTATGTTTTTTGTCTACATACAGAGTGTTGCAAAATATTGGAATAATTTGAAACATTGTTAAAAAATGAAAGTGCTTTTAATCGTATTGATTAAAAACACGAATTTTTTAACATAGATTAAGAGTAGTTTTGTTATTTCTCTGCAAAAATAAATTCTAGTTGTACTACTTTGTTTATGCGCAACAATATTTTTGCATTATATATGCATTTTAAATTTACTTTTTATTACTGTTAATGTAATGCATACGTAACTATATAATAATTCATGTTCTTCTATTCATTTTCAAATTTGATTTGAAGTATAAATCTATTTACTATTGATTTGAATTTGTAGCATATTCGTTGCTATGACAATATATTGCATGATTTAATATCTTTATTAATTATTGGTATTTACAAATAAACAAGTAAATAAATTTAATTTTTCTTACGAATAAACTTATTAATGTGAGAAAGGATTTTTGAAACCAAAGAAGTAAATTATTTTATGCCTTTAACTAATTTTTTAGATAATTATTTATCATTTTAAAGAATTAGATGTTGAGATAATGATTTAAGATAATATTATTTACCATTTTGAAGGATTTAATGTTGAGATTTAAAATTACGAATAGAAAATGAGTTTTAGTATAATTTTGGTAAGTTTTTATAAATTCTTTTTTTAATATTACTTATATTATGGTATCTCACTTCAGACATCTGTTTGATATAGTTTAGGCGACTGATTATTAAACTCTGAGACATGAAAAAAAGTTGAGAAACCATTTATACAGGATTTTCCGGCCTAATTTAACAACGTGTCATTGTATTTGACAATGTGCCATTGTTTTTGACAAAAGTGTCACTGTACTTTGACAACTAGTGCAGTCAATTGGTGATAAATTTATATGTTTTGTGCTGTTTTAAGTAAAAGCATGAAACTTGGCCTACACGTTGATGATATTAAAATTTTTAGACTCAGACCGATTTCAAAAATATCATATGTCTTTATGGTAGCTGGATTATGTCCGTAGCAACTTTTTTTTTAACTGACAGTTATGCATTAATCAAAAGCTCATTAAAATTACAGCAAAGAATATTAAAATACTGTATGCTAAAAATTGATTAAAACGCTATATTTTTGTCACAAATAGTATCTTCGAATTATATTTACATGTTTTTATTGCAATGATATATAATATAAGTTACCCCCTGATATTTTGCGTAAACTTTAAAAACCCGTTATAATCAAAATTTTTAATTAAAATTTTTAACGCTTACATCACTACCATACTTGCAAAGTGCGGTATATAGAAATATTGCTTTTACACATTTACAAAGACCTCTAAAGCCTTGTCGTCCAAACAATTTTGTTTTGACTACTGCCTTTCATAATCCAACCCCACTCAAATGGGTTAAGCGATGATGGGTTTTTATACTATGATTGTGCCCAGTAATACTGTAATAACAACAATAATTTTTAAAATAAGTCTTTTCTGCATTTTTTTTTTACTACTCTAAGAACTTGTATGGTCATATAGTAGTTCAACAAATCTGTCAATTAAATGGAAAATACTGATGATATCATCATTCAAGGGAAAATAGGAAATTGATTGCAATGTGTCAGTAAGATTTTCATTTTTAATAGAAATTATGCCTATTTTCATGACCTAAAATATTTTTTGGCTAAGTAATAAGTTTTATCAATGACAACAATATCAGTACCTACAGTTCTGATCATGGCTTTTTTGAGTCCGCTTTTTATAGCAGCATCATACGTGTGAAGAAATATACTAGTGTTCCCTTTTTCATGTTTTCAAGGCTCAAAATTAGCTTTGTTGATATTTTGGTTCAATATCATTGAATCACCTTGGGTCACAACAATCAATCAATCGTTTTGAAACAAGAAACTTAAACTGCAAGGTACTTAAACAATTAGTTTTTGGTCTGATCGACACAAAAAAATAATAACTAATTGCTTGGAATATTTGAGTCGGGTAACACGCGACAACAAAAACCTTTTCCTCTTTTGACTCTTGCCAATTTTTTAATGCAATTCTTTGCGTAAACATCTCAAATAATATTAACTCTTGCATACGGTTGTAACTGTTCCAAAACGAATTGCTGGAATACCTTGGTTGAATAATCTTCGAAAGTTTCACAATTCTTGGTTGATAAAATATTTACAACATCAACTCCATCATTGATCAAACATTCAACTATGGGTTTATCTTTAAGTGGACTGTGCACATTCTTAAAAAAAAATCAAAAGCCATAAGAGAAGGAATTCGACTTAAAAATGGAACAAAACTATTAATTGAATACACTTAATACACATTAATTTGTTATGTACTATTTATTTATTTAAAAACTTAAAAATGTGACTAAACAAATAAAAAATAAGAAAGTTACTTTGTGAGGCTGTTTTTCTTTTTTGAAAGTTTCAAGATTTGTTATTGCAAGTTTGGATTAACAAATCTTTTTAAAAAAACACGACTTTAAAAAAAAAATGCATTAACTCATTCATACAACCATAATTGTCAGGTTGCTCCATTCTGAATGATACTGCTAAATGAGAATCATATATATTTAACTGACAATATGTGGGTAGAAAACCTTATTCAGGCCTTAAATTTTCCGACACGATGCAAAATTTGCAAATAGACCCTAAAACAGAAATGGCCATTATTTAAGGAAGGAGCTATTTTAGCTGTTACTATTACTCCTTAGGCGTTTAAAAAAAGTTTGTTTGACAGGATGATCAACATGGTTTCCTGTCATTAAATTAGTCAAAAATGGTGGATATGGAGAAAATGAGAAGCTAATACATGTAATAACAAATGAGTTTAATTTAAAAACTTCTTCACACCACAATACTGACAAGTATGACAAACTCTCTGAGGTACTTACTCTTTATAGCAATATATATTTCTTGCTATGCAATGCATTTATACTTACTGAGTATTCACCTAGCCTGATATCTTTCATTTCTTCATCAATTTATATCAGCTCACCTAGGCTTATCTCTTTCATTTTGTCGATAGTTCAGTTCATCTTGCTAGCCTGGTTTCTTTCATTGACAAAGTCTAATGATTTAACTTAATAAATTATCAGACATAACTATGCATCAAAAGAGTGTGTAAAACTGATGCTTAATATAATAAAAGTTGAACTTTTATTTTAAGATTGAACTTTGAGTTTTCTTTCTTAACTTCTAGAATAAAGTGCAAGTAATTAAAACAGAGCATAATATAATAATCATTCTAACTCTACTCTAAGTCATATTTAAATTACAGTTTTAAAATGATATAGCAATGTGTAAAGATAACAGATTTCTATCAAAAATTTATAGCAATGTGTAAAGATAGCATATTTCTATCAAGAACGTATATTAAAGTTATAAATAAATTTATATAATCTTTATAACTGAGTAATGTTAAATATTTAAGGTAGTTATTAATAATTATTGACAAAATATTATTAGTACTTAATCAAAAAAAAAAACAATAAGTAATTTAAAAAAATTACAAAATTTTTACAGATAAGAACTCATAATAAAGCAAATCGAAAAAATTATAAGGCCTGTCTGCTCAGCAAATACTGCTAGTATTGAACAATGAAATGTAATCCTCTGTCAAAATTTTTTTTCTCACTTTCATAACTTTGAAACGCATTCAATGCAAGAATAAATAATGATAAATAAGTAAATACAAAACTAATAATAGAAAACCTCTATAAAAAATAATATTTGCTTTAAGTAAAGAAACTTGGAAATATTGACTTCTTGAACTATTTTAATTTTTTTATATATATTTATTATTCTAAAGAAAAAAGGTCAGTAATACAATTCAGAAAAATTAAACTGTGTGTATGTATGTATATATTTATGTAAAACATTTAAATATTATTATGGAGAAAATATTCTTTATACAAATATCCTGAAAATTAAATGAAAGTTACTAAAACTTATGTTATAACACTTTGTATACTTACCTTTATTAAAAAATAAATAAATTTAAGTTAAACATATTTAATGAAAAAAACTAAAAACTTTTAAATGTTTAAATGGGGTGGAGCTATCATTAAAAAGGAAGCCCGTTTTTTAACAAAACTTATTTATCAACAAAAGCATAAATTGTTAACAAAAATGAAAATTTTATATCTTTGAAACAAATTTTTTTTTTAATTAACAAAATACAAATTATTAACAAAAAGGAGTGTGTATCTTTTCAACAAAATTTACTTAAAATTATAAATATTAAAAAAATTATAGATATTAAAAAACTACATATCTTTCCAACATTTCTTATAAATTCTTTTAGCAATACCTTTTCAACACATTTTATAAATACACTAATTACATACAGATTTAATTTATGTATTACATCATGACAGTACACCACTTTCATCATGAAAGTACACACAACACGGACAATATTCTTGCTCTCAACAAAGTCAAGTCACATTATCACAAAGTAAACCACTTTTCTAGAATCAAAGATCAAAACTCCTAATGTAAACTAAGCCAAGTCACAGCAATTTGAAACCATATAACCAACATATAACCACTTAAAAACTATAAACACATAACATTATAACACATCACAAACATACTATGTTGCATAGAGTCACTTCATATATAAAAGATATTAACACTCTCACAAATCCATATAACCTTAACACTTATAAACATAATAAATAACACATAAAAATAATTAAATATATAAACTAGAAACGTTTACAAATACAGCCCCATTTTTGTAGTATTTGTTCAATGACATACCTCGTAATGAATGAGGTATGTCATTGAACAAATGACATACCTCATTTGTCAACTTTAAAAAACAAAATAATCAATTTTAAAAAACAAACGATCAAAACAACCTGGTTTTTAATATAATAAAAGCAAACAAATTTTCTGTAATTTTTAATAAATAAGGTATTAAACGATCTTGTTCTTAAAAATGAAACATAGAGTTGACCGTGTGAGATGCAAGGGTTTTGGAGATAAACACCAACTTTATCAAGAGTTTGACCTTTTGACGTTTGAAAGAGCATCGTCTTCTAGAGTCATTATCTTCTTCTAATTTTTAAAAATAAAAACTACAGATTAATATACTTTATAATAAAAATTACAGATTAATATACTTTAGGTACAATTGACAAAGGACTTGAATTGTGTTATTATTAAAATGCATGAACTAAATAAATTACCTGACTTTAAAAGATTCTATACTAATTTAAAAATAACATATGGTTTATCCGTTACTACAGAAGTTAAAAATTAAAAAAAATTAAAAAATGAGTATAATTTGTTATACATAATGCGTTCTAGTATTTTCGAGAAGCAAGAAAGAATGGGAAAAGGTCTATCGCTGGAAATATTAGTATCGTCTCTAGGTTTAAAAACTGGTATTACCCTTGCAATTTTTAATTTTTTTGGAAAGATTCCTTCTTTAAACGAAAGATTGAATATACGCAAAAGATTTTTTTAATATAGAGAATACATTTATTTATAACATTACTGCTCAAGACTCCTTTGACATTCATTACTCCTGCTCAAAGACTCTTTTGACATTTATGCTTGTTGCATCCTGCGGAATAAATTGGTGGAAACTTCTTGTACCAGGTAAAGTCTTTACATTATTCAATTGGAGAGTCAAAGATTTACGGAGTGATAAAATATCTTTGCCTTTTAAAAAAAAAGAAGCGGGTAGCAAATATATTATATTTTGAAAAATTGAATATTTCTTCAGCGTTCTGAGTTTGTAAGTCATTTTGACTTGAAACAACTCTTTTAACTGTTCCACCAATGCCATCACATGGTAACTTTCTATGTGACGTTGCAAAGAAATTCCATTAACATTGCATCCCAAAATCTTAAACATGATGGCATAAATTTAAAAAATGTTTGCAATTTTTGTATTGGCAAGCACAACCATAAGAGAAATAGTGGATTTGGAAACATTTCTTGTGCAAATCCAACATCATGTTTTTATTCATCAGATATAAAAACATAAAGACGATAGTTCACTTTTAGTAGCACTTTTATCATTTTTGTTATAAATAACTACAGGATGTAATGTGCGTTGCTGTTGGTTCCAGTGGTAAGTCTGGATTTCGTCTTGTATGACAAATTAAAAGTTTTCTGAAAAATCAACCTAAACAATAATTTCATTTATGGGTATAGAAGACTTTAATGTATTCAAATATTTACCCTGTGCTTTAGCAATATTAGAGTGAGATGTTATGCTATCAGGTTTTTCAAGACTTTCAATGAATTCGCTTATTGTAACTTAAAAGCTCTGCTCTATATGTTGTACTCCACTGTTTGTATTCAATTATTTCATTTTCATCAACTTTGTCATTCTCTTCAAATGATCCTTCATTTTGAAATAGATTTGCAGTTATATAATTGATAATATTTTGAATTCCAGGGCAACGATTACATCTACGGACCATACATTCCCTTGACTTTCTGCGACAAACAATCTTCTCAATAAGTTCACGGTGACTCTTTTCCATTTTAACTGCGCTAAACATAATCTATAGGTTTTGGTGTATTGCACAAATACAAATAGCATAGGTTACTTTTTACCAGCATAAATACACCATTTTGACTTTAATTGAGTAAATTTAGAAAATTCTATTTTGAATTGAGGGTGCTCTAGTTTGAATTCAATAAATAATTCCTTTAAATTGCAAAGAAGTAATCGGTTTGATACATGTTTATTTTTGGATACACTTACAAAATCTTTTATAACTGGCAACTACCGACTGGGCAAATCATTACAAATAAGCTTTTCTTGCATTAAAAGTATCAATTTATCTAGATCTTCAGCTTTCTTTTGATGTACAACATTGGCCTCATCAGTAACATCATTTTTCACGTCTGTTGCGTTAACATTGAGGAAAACTGATAGCTTTTTTGACATAACATCATTAGCTTGCATTAATTTTCTTTTCCCTAAAAAAATTTTAGCATGTTGTGGAACTTCATGAAATTTTACTGGTGATTCATCTAATTTATCAAAACTGGTGTTTATAAGTTCTTTTTCTTGTGCAATTTCTATATTTCTATCTTCATCAAAAAATGTTTGTTCCAGAAAATCATCTTCACCATTGTGGTCCTGTAAGGTAGACCAATCATCTATTTTTTTACCACTTCTTTTCGACATGAAGGTCACATTTTAAAATTAGGTGTTGTTTCAATACCAATTAAATACATATCTTTTGCCAGTTGAATATCAATTTCTTGCAAACCACCTATAAATATATTATAAATGAAAAAAATTCGCTAAAAATAGGAAATAATAATTTAGATAATTTAATAGTTTCAGAAATAAAATAAAAAAATTAAAATTTTTCAAACTAGTTGAAAGTGTACTAGATGAATTTTTTGTAAAAAAACAGCACAATAAGTTAAATACATATAAGTTTACCTTTTATATTAATTTTATGTCTTTTAAATTCAATTTTTTTGGGAGTTAGCGAACAGTTTAAGTAAAAGTTGCTCATGATGTAAACAGATTTTAACATTAACGTTTAATATTAACACCCAGATCTCTATAATAATAAATTTCTGTCTCTCTCTGAATAGCTTGATAAATCTTTCAATCCAATTGATTCAGTGTACACCATTTTATGACATTGATCATTTGATAAAATACCAGCTGTACACAAAACTTGTTCATTTTATTCTTTTAATTTTTTATTTAACTATAAATAAACACAAAATACTCTAACATATATACATTTATTTAAAATGTAGAAAACTTTTATCATTAGTATTTTTAAATATTTATTATTTTTTAAATTTTGATCATAACTTGTTTTTTTATCTTAATGATTAACTACAGAGAAAGAACAACATCTGGTGAAATTTCAGACTTATACTAAGTCTTAGCGCTTTAATATTGAGTGTTTCTTTTGTTTACGTAAAAGATGACATAATATGTCATTAATTAGAAAGCATAAGATTATTTAAAAAAGAAATATCTATTTGAAGTTTCTTTAAATAATAGGTTAATTGAGTTTTCTTTAGTATAATTTTTGATGACAAATGAAATTTGTCAATGTCAATTATTTTAAAAAGAAATCATGAACACAGACATATAAAACTTATTTTTTCACATAATACTTCTATATTTTTAAAAAAATTTTCAAAAAACCCACCTCTAAATTTTGCACCAAAACACTCTTTAATATATCTATTTCAATAAAAAGAAAAAAAATTCTAAAAAAATTAATGCTACCATGGTTACCAGGTCTCCTTTCCGTTTTTGTTAAAATTTTAAAAAGAGCTATAGGTGAAGTACAGTCCCCTTATTGGTATAGTTCTAAATATTTTCATTAAAAACAAATATCATATTCTGATTCCTCGTCCTAAAAACTATACTGGTGCTAATTTTCAGCTTAATTACACTTAGTTGAACACTTAAAACAAAAGAACAGCAAAACAAAAACTAAAGTAAAATCAAAATGACCGCGGAACAAAAAAAACTGCTAAAAATAGCTGATTTTAAAGTAAATATATCTTCAAAACTCATTTGATATCGGTATTAAAATTTTGCAAAGTAGTCTATGTTATATAGGCGACCATTTTTACAAAGTATGAAGAAAATCTGAGATGGTGGGTTACATGCCTGTCCCACTTCCTCATGGAATACCTCACTTTTAAATAATGAACAAACAGAGAATTATTTTTAAAACTATCCATAAAAGTATTATATTTAAAAATTATCTACTAATGCATACTTTATTTGTCTGGAAAGGTCTAAATTCTTTAATTATATATATTATAGTCAATTTAATTTATAAAGTATTATTTATAAAGTATATATATTATAGTCAATTATATATAGATTATATATATATATATATATATATATATATATATATATATATATAAATATATATAAGTTATAAATATATATATATATATATATATATATATAAGTTATATATATATATACATATATATATATCTATATATATATATATATATATATATATATATATATATATATATATCTATATATATATACAGTATCGGACAAAACATGGTGGACAAACTCAAATTTAGAACAAAAGTTGATCATAAACTAAAAAAAACTAGTAAAACAATTGAACATATTATTTTTTATATAGTTTATTATGTTGTTAGCAAAATTAAAAACTTTTGAATCATACTAAAAATCACTAAAAAAGTTTTATAACACATTTTCCCTAACAAACTACATTTTTCTTTGGACAAAACAAGGTGGACATTCAAAAAATCGACTGAAAATTCAAATAATTTTAAAACTTAACTTATTATTTTTCGAAAAACTTCAAAAAATTAACTTAATATTTGGTTAGACCTCCTCGACTTTTAATTACTGCTTTCATTCTTTGAGGCATAGACTCAATTAATGAGTCAACAATTCTCATATCAATCTCTCGCCAGGCCTTCTCGACTTGTTCAAATAATTCCTCACTGGTCTTCACATTTGTACGCTCAATCTTTTTGCCAATTATTTCCTAGATATTTTTTATGAGATTCAGTCTGGGCTTTGTGCAGGTCACTTCATTATGGTGATATTCTTGTCCTTGAACCATTGTTTTACAATGTTAAAAAAAATCCATTTTAGAGGCATCTCCTATTCAGCATGTGAAAACATTGTCTTCCATTATATCTTTGTAGACAAAACGGTCCACAATACCATTAATTTTGTGAATAGAACTAGTTCCTAGTGCTGAGAAACATTCACAAACCATAGCAGACGTTCCATGCTTAACACTCTTCTTGGTATATTTAGTATTGAATCTGGTGTTCTTTGGTCTCCTGACTCGCTTCTGACCGTCGCTTCCAAAAAGGTTATATTTTGATTCATCACTAAAAAGTTTGTTTTTCCACTGGTCTGCAGTCCAATTTTGGTGTGCTTTGGCAAACGCAAGTCTTAGCTTTCTATTTTTAAAAGAAGTTAGTGGTTTCTTGTCAGGCATTCGAGAAAACAACTTTGCTTCGTTAACTCTTTGTCGCACAATGCGATTAGAGATTTGTAGTTCAAGTTTTTCGGTTAATTTTGTGGATGACAAAAATGGATCTTTTTAAAGCTTTTTAACAATTATTCGATCTAGTCTTTGTGATGTTTTTCTTAGAGGTCCGCCCCGATGGTTTGTTTTATAGCTTCGTCCGCCCCGATGGTTTGTTTTATAGCAAGATCCAAATGATTTGACAGTTTTGTTTACAGTCGATTAAGGTATATTATATTTTCTACAAATTTCAGCTTGACGTTTTCCGCTTTTCAAATCTTTAATAATATTTTCAGGTAAAACACTTCCTAATTTGTCGTGAGCCATTTTAAGTTGCAATATACGCCATATATCACGAGTTAAATCTATTTTTAGTTAAATTGAAAAAATAATTGGTCAGATGTTCCAAAATCTATTTTATTATTTTAGAGTAATGTTATGATAAAAGTGAAAACAAAAGAATATGGTAAATTGAATAAAGACAATGAAATCTTATAAATAAAGCGTCGTTTTGATTTGTCCACCTTGTTTTGTCCAAGGAAAAATGTAGTTTGTTGAGAAAAATGTGTTATAAATTTTTTTTTTTGATTCTTAGTATAACTCAAACATTTTAAATTTTGTTGAGAACATAATAAACTATTTAAAAAATAATAAGTTTAATTGTTTTACTAGTTTTTTTTAGTTATTGATCAACTTTTGTTCTAAATTTAAGTTTGTCCACCATGTTTTGTCCGATACTGTATATATATATATATATATATATATATATATATATATATATATATATATATATATATATATATATATATATATATATATATATATATATATATATATATATTTATAAAGTTTAGCATTGCATGACCGTAAGTTAACCTTCGTGTTGTTGTGATAAAATTACTTACTTAACTTTTATTAAAAAATAACTTTGAAAGACTCTATTAAACTATTTTGCATTTCAAATCAATCAAAATCGTCAACCTTCTTGAAAAATATTTTGGAATATAAGTGAGCACATGCACTATTTGAAATTGATTAAAAGAAAGTAAATTCAAAGCAAGAGTTCCATGTAAGAAACCATTCCTTTCAAAAACCCATCGAAAACAAAAACTTGCATTTGCTAAAAAGTATGTAAATATGCCGGTATCATTAGGGTGTCCCGTTTCCGCATTTTTTTTTTAAATTTCGAGTTAAAATAAACTTAAAGTTGAAGTTCTTTGATCAGCAAGAGTGCAAGTGTAGTAAAAATACAAAAAAAATACTAATTAACTCAATAAAAAATATAGTCACTAATTGGAAAATCACTCGGTAACCAAATGATTTGTTAAGATACTATATTAATATATAATAATGCATACTTTATTTGTCTTTTCAGACAAATAAAGTATGCATTAGTAGATAATTTTTAAATATAATACTTTTATGGATAGTTTTAAAAATAATTCTCTGTTTGTTTATTATTTAAAAGTGAGGTATTCCATGAGGAAGTGGGACAGGCATGTAACCCACCATCTCAGATTTTCTTCATACTTTGTAAAAATGGTCGCCTATATAACATAGACTACTTTGCAAAATTTTAATACCGATATCAAATGAGTTTTGAAGATATATTTACTTTAAAATCAGCTATTTTTAGCAGTTTTTTTTGTTCCGCGGTCATTTTGATTTTACTTTAGTTTTTGTTTTGCTGTTCTTTTGTTTTAAGTGTTCAACTAAGTGTAATTAAGCTGAAAATTAGCACCAGTATAGTTTTTAGGACGAGGAATCAGAATATGATATTTGTTTTTAATGAAAATATTTAGAACTATACCAATAAGGGGACTGTACTTCACCTATAGCTCTTTTTAAAATTTTAACAAAAACGGAAAGGAGACCTGGTAACCATGGTAGCATTAACTTTTTTAGAATTTTTTTTAACCATGGTAGTATTAATTTTTTTAGAATTTTAGTAAAAATACAAAAAAAATACTAATTAACTCAATAAAAAATATAGTCACTAATTGGAAAATCACTCGTTAACCAAATGATTTGTTAAGATACTATATTAATATATAGAAAAAATTTGTTCAAAAGCTCCGTATAAAAAAATTTTATGGGAATTTGCGAAGGAAATTCAGATAAGATATTTTTGTATATTTTCTGGCAAATCAAAAATACTATTTACTTATTCCTATATATGTACTTTATTATGGCAACGCAATGTAATTAACTGCCAAATTTTAACGGAGTTTATTAATTTTTAAGCAAGCGTGCAATTCAGAACAACTAGCAGATGTACTGTATAGCGTCAATTTCAAATTTTCAATTGTATTAGTTCAAAAATTGAAAAGACCAGAATGGAGAACACTTTACACACAAGAAAATATCATCAGGATAAATTTACTAGATTTGGTCTTAAAAAAAAGTTTTGGTGTTGGTTTAAAAATTCCACCATAAGTTGCTCTTTTAAGAAGATGTTTGTACCTCCGAGAAGTTGTTAGTGGAAAAGGATCGTCATCAACCCGTAATATTTTTAACACAGTTTTAATTGAGCTTAATGAGATTTAGGGAAAAACAAGAATTCCAATCAAGCCAGATACCAAATGGTACGACTATTTCTTAAAAGTGTTTGTTGAATGAAAAAGTAAAAAGAAATTAGAAAAATGGGAAGCAGTTATTGGAAACCATAATGGGGCAATCGAGCCGCTACTTAAAATGCTTCAGGATAACTGGGACTCAAGTTCCCACAAAAAAATAGATATCATTATGTTTAAATTTCCTGATAACGGAGATGAACCGTTTAATTGCCAAGCAAAACTTGTTTTGAAATGGGCCAGCAATTGTCTATAAAAGAATAGATTTTCAAGAGAAGATTATTGAGAACTTATTAAACTGATATTTGTTCATCTTGGCGGAGAATTACAAGATAAAAGGATTTTTTGATTCAAGAAATGTCCATCATTACACCAAATTTCGATTGCTAGTACATCACTGACATGCAATGGTATTGCGGATTTTACTGTACAGCAGCGGATGTCGCCCGAACATCTTTGGCATTTAGCTTAACAGCTAGTTGTCGTCATATTGTTTAATGAATCTATTCTTGTAATCGAACAATCTGCCGCAACTTTGAAATTGATTAACATTAAAAGAAACAAATAAATGAATAAAGTTTCGAACTGGATAAAGTTTTTGATTTTATGTTGCTGATTAAGGCAGATTCCTGGCTACTGCTTGATTTTTTCAAAATGAAATCTAATCAATTGATTGGTTGCAACTAACTATTGACCATTAGACAAAACATTTTTAACTAAAATGAAAAAGTAGTCGAGTTTTTAGAAGCAGTTAATGACTGCGCTGAACGAGGAGTCAAGCTGATCCAAGATTTTAAAAATCAAGTCAAAGATTCAAAGCAGCAACAATAAGCACTTCATCTCGTTGAGAACCATCACAAATGGGCGTCTCTAATAGGAAGAAAGGAAAACTGAAATAACATTAAATTTTTTTTTTATCATTTTCAAGCAATTTTGTAAATTAGTAATAGTTATTTCAATACTGTGCCCAAATAATTTTTTTTTCAGCCAAGTTTTTTTTACATGTGGTAAGTTACTTAGAGAAAAATAGAATAATAAAAGTTCTCAAACGAATTTTAAAAAACTTTTAAAATGTTTAAAAATAGGCGCAAAAACTACAATTCATCCAAATTAGGTAACTGTGCTACCTCTAAATAATGTTTGATTTTCCAAAAACCTTACAATAACTATTTTTGAATGATTACGCACCTCAAATAAAAAGTTTAACTCAAAATTAAAAAAAATGCGGAAACGGGACACCTTACGGTATCATTCTGGAGGAAAGATTTGTGAACTGACGAGTCAAAATTTAGTCTTGTGAAGTCGGATGGAAGTCAAAAAGTTTTGTTGCATTTGAGGAACACTAAAAATTAGCGGAGGCAATGTTATGGTCTGGGGATTGTTGGCTATGGACTCTGAGGCCAGGAAACAGGAGATACTTATGGACTCTGAGGCATGTGTTAACATTCTTGATAAAAATCTTCAGACCTCAACAAAAAGTATGGGGTTTGGAAAGCATTTTATGAAAAATTTTAAAAAAATTCTTTTTAAACAAAAACTATCGATTATTTAGTAATTTTTGACGTCAAAACCACTTGACGTCATGGATACTCCAACATTTTAAGTAATATAATCTCACTTTATTAATGGAAAATGCTTTAAAATCATTTATTAAGTACAGTTAATTCCCGGTAACTCAAGCACTACTTAACTTGAACTTTTATTTTCGAAATCGTCTAATCGATTACTATTAAAATTTAAGCTGAAAGGAAACGAATAAATGTTTCGACGCTGTCGAACCATTTTTTCGTTCCTTTTTGCAAATTTCTTCGGATAACTCAAACATTTTATATTGGAATTAAAGAAACTAAAAATGAAGTAATTAAACCTTTTTTAGAAGTCATTCCATATAAAGCATAAATAACTGTAGCTTGATATTTTCTTTATTTTTCGTTGTATTTAGATCTGAATAAATTAGATCGTTATGAGACGTAAATTAATGTTTAAAAACTCTGTTAAAAGATAAATTATAATGAAAACCGTTAAAAAAAAACAATTATACTTTAGTTGTAACAATTTTCTAAATAAAAGACCGCTAACTTTCAGTGACGGATCCAGACGGGGAATGGGGTTTGGATCTCCCCCCCCCCTTCCTCTCTTTTTCGGTTCTTGGCTTTGTCACTGCTACCTTTTAGACAATTTTATTATGAAATGATTAGGTAGTCATGTGTTGCTAAACTTTTTCGAATGTTATTCTTTTATTGAAACATTTTTCACACTTTCATAAGTATAATGGTGCAAATTTATAACTTAGCATTGAAGAAGGAAAGTTATATATAAAAGTATATAATTTAGCATTAAATAAAGAAAAATTGCCTTGACACAAACTAATATTTCATATCAGCTAAAGTTCGACTTAACGGGAATTCGCTTTAGTCAAACATTCGTTAAATCGAATTATTTTCCTTGGTCCCTTGGAGATTCGAGTTATCGGGTATGAACTGTAATTAATTATCTATGCTAAAAAAAAAGTCAGTTGTTCAAAATATTGAACATTTATTTTTGCAAAAGTGAGAAAAACAATCTCAACAAATTTCTGCTACTTTAATGAAAGGATTTAAAAACAGAAACGTGAAATCTCACTTTATTCAGGGTCATAAAATACATTTGACTACTTTATTTTCTAGAACATAAAGAAAGAAACATACCATCGAAGTTAGAACTGAAAACTGTAAAAATAAGATTTAAAAAAAAAATTTTAAAAACAGTTTTAAAAATAGTGGCAACTTTTTCATGAAGCTCTTAAAAAACAATGTACCTACTTCTTTTTATATTTGAGAAAAACTCGATAAATTTTGATTTGGATTTACATTTTAAGAGGTGCCAAGAGCCTTCATGTAGAACCTTACAGTAAAGGTAAATTGCGACAATATCTTCTAACATTATGTTTAATATCAAAAAGAAAAATAATCTACCAGAGAAAAAAAAAAAAAAAAATTTCTTTCGAAATAAATAACCATACCAAATTATACGAAGATGATGACAAGTTCATATAAGTTATCGATGTCAATCAATTTTCCTAAAATTATGAAAAATCCCCCTCCTCCCCCACGACGCTAAACATCAATCCGCCAATGGATTATTTAAGGATTTTTAATAACTATATAGGACTTAATAAGAACTCAAATATGAGTGTCAGCTAAAAATATATTGTCAGCTAAAATAGTACAGTTTTTATTAAAAACTGTTTAATAAATTGTGAATAAATTATCAAGCAACATATCTCAGTTAAAAAATATCGAGTAACATATCTCAGTTATAAAATTGTACTGCCTAAAATTAATTTGTCAATTTTATTTTTCGTTTTTAAAACTAAATTAAAAACTTTTTAATTTCATTTTTTTAAATTTAACTTTTAATTATATTACTTTTTAATAATACACGTTTTTTTAAAAAATACTACGAGAAAGTTAGTACTAGAAAGTTTCTTATTTTTAAGAAATTATATTTTTATAGGAATATATTTTCCCAATTTAGTATTAAAAGCTTCTTAAGCGTTCCTAAATTTCAATTTATTTTACGTATTTCGTTCGTAATCGAATGGAATTTTATTCAGCTGCGCGTACAAATTAAGTACTCATTAAAACTGTTGTATTGTTTTTTAACTGTATGTTGATGTTATATGTAGGTGAAAATTTAAAAAATATTCCTCGAACTATTAATATAATAAGTTTCTCATTTAAAAGCAACTAAGTTGTGAAAGTAACATAGGGATCGATTTTCGTGAAACTTAATGGGTTATTTTGATTTTTCATTTAACTTAATATTTTGCGAGGGAAAACTTTTGATCTTTTTTGTTTTGTTTATTAGTGAAATTTAGCGTTGCATAATTTATGGACGATTCCTTAGTAATAATAGTTTTAATAAGATTTTGAGGTTTCTAATGCAAGTTTCTCTTAAACAAGTTTCTTTTATAAAAAAAAACGTATATATTAAAAAGTTGATATGGTTTATTAATTTTTTTAATGTAATTTTCTTTTTTTATAATTTTGTTTAAGTACTATTATTTTAGTTTTTAATTCAATCAGCTGATATTATCTTTATGAGAAAGGCTTTATCAGCAACACCGGCAACAGCAGTACCATCAGTAGCATCATCAGCGGGAAGAAAAACGTCGACATTAGTAATCAATTGTAGCATTGGTAATTTGATTGTTTTATTTTAAAATAATGTAAGCTCTAATTATTTTATAAGAAGTTTTAGTAAGGGGACTTATATACACTTACACTTGTATTTAGGCTAACCTTAAATTTCATTAAACATAATTTCGATTTTAATCTTTTAATTTTAAAAATTTCTTTACTTTTTTTTGTATTCCTTTAAATTATTTAAATTTCTAATAAAGTTAATTTACACCACCAAAGAACGTTATCAAGCTTTTTAGCCCAAGTGAAAGTCCACCCCCCCCCCTCCCTCTTTAAAATTTTGGAAAGAATTTTTTTCTGTATATTTATATATTGAACAAAGTATGTTGTTTTAAAACGGAAGTAAATTAGGGAGGCTGTTTAAAAAGTGATAAGAATATAATTTTGATAAAATTGTGTGGGGCAAAAAAAATAGCAGTGTAAGACTTATTCTAAAAAATATAACTTGAAAAAACAAACAACCTATTGACCAACTGCATTTGTCTTTAAACAACAGCAAAAAAAGAAGCGTGACCAAAATGTTTATATTTATGTCATTAATAAATCTGCTAAGTTATAAGATGCAGATAAGCAAGTCGGCGATAAGGAAACGGTTCAGAACATCTTAGTTACTATTGCATTTGATGCAAGACCAAAATTTGTCAAACCTATAAACCACGACAAATTATAGTCAAACTATGTTTCTGAAAGAAACCCGTTACTAACAGCGCAAATATATTGGAAAATTTATTTGCTTATGAAAAAATTTAAAATGTTTTCATAAGCCCAGATTTGACTGAGGCTGAAAAATATTTAAACTATCAGTTAAGAATGAAGCGTAATGAATTAAATAGTAATATTATTTTGAAAATATCGCCCTTTAGATATAATAAATGAAGCAGCAAACTCGTTACACTCAAAAATATTCAAACCACTACATAAATATTACTACCCTTCATCCACTTTTTTACCAATAAACTTAAAATACAAAAGTAAAAATCTTTATGACCAAAAAAATAAACTGTAGCGTTAATCGTTAATATACTATTGCAACCAACATCTCTTAGTATTAAAATGGCCAATTTAATTGAAATATTAAAAGCGTTTGATTATAATGTTATTATTATCTTTTAAACATGGTTTCAAAATGACTCAGTGCCAAATATTGAACGTATAACCTATTAAAATACCAGCTCTATAAGGATAAATATTATCAGTAGTTTTTCTCAAGATTCTGTTTTTGGTCCGCTCCTCTTCATTCTCTACACAATTGATCTTGCAAAAATTACTAAATTTTTGAGATATTTGCCGATGATAATAAACTTTTTTCTAAAATCTTTTCGCAATCGAGTCTTGTAGGTCTGCAGGATCGTTTATGCTTGGTTTAAGAGTGGTCAAGTACTTTGTTACTTAAGTTAAACATTTCAAAATGCTGCGTTATTAATTATGGTCAAAACAATCCTCATTATAATTACTTTCTGCAAATTAACAAAGGAATAAATCAATGCCTATGAAGCACTACTAAAGACCATTATTTGGGAGTCATTTTTACATCTAACCTCAAGTGGAGCACGCATATTCAAACAGCTGTCTCCAAATCCTTAAAAATTCATGGTATGCTGAAAAGACATTCATTTTCATTGATGAAATTATGGTTCTCAAATTATATAAAGTGTTTATAAGACCACACCTTAAATATAACGGGCCTATTCGGGGTCCTTATCTGAAAACTGATATGGATTTGGTCGAATCTATTCAATAATACCTCATAATACCTTTAAGCTCATTTTGTTGCATAGCAACAAAATGAGCTTAAAAAAACACTTTGTTTTTTTTAAAAAGGACGGGTTTTCCTCAGGATTTAATCTTAGCTAATAAATATTTTACACTATATAATGCAACTAATAATTTAAAAAGTTAGACTTCAAACTGCAAAGTTTATTTAAACACTAGAGTATAATTTATAAATAGTGAGAAAATGTAGATAATTTATATACTCTTGAAAGACTTAAATAAAAATTACAAAAATCAAAATAGCCAAAAATAAAAGATTTTTTGTTTAAATTTAATGACTAAACATGTAATAAAAACTTAATTAGAATATTAACTTTATTTTTCTAAAGTATAGTGCTATAAGATTTTAATTTGTTTAGATTTCAAAATAGATGAACTTTGCTTTCTCTGTTGTTTGCAACAGAGAAACTTGCAAAAGAAACTGAGATTGCTTTTCATTTTGCGCACACTCACAAAAATCGTCAATAAACTTATTTTCTTATTCGGCACAATTGTTAGTTACCTACAATTGTAAAACAAAGTCTTTTGCAATTCAAAAATTTTGGAAGAATTTTCAATTTTGTGGAGTCATTTGAAGCCACACTTGATCTTTCTTAAGTTCTAATAAATCAAAACAAAGTCAAGTGGATTATTTAAAAAACAAATAAAGGTTGACGAATTCAATATAAATTGGATAATTTGTTGGTTGTCGATGGCTTCCTAATTTAAAAATCTATATGGTCTTTGGGTAGTAAATAGTTTTTTTTTGCTAACTTTTTTATTATTTTAATTTTTTTATTGAGTAGCCTGATAATTTTTCATTAAACAAAGATAAAACAACAATCCGTTAAATACTTAAAATGGCGGTTAGTTGATGAAATAACTGGAGTTGCAATATCATCCTAATACAAGTTCATTACAACAAAAAGTTTGAAGTGGTTAACTGGAACAAACACCGAAATCCTGGAGCGAAGAAATTGTATTGATTAAAAACGACCTATAAACTTACCCATGCGGTGGATTAAAATTCAACTCAACATCTGGTCACGATAAATTTATCAGTTAGGAGTTCCATTTTTAGAAGTTTAGCCCCCAGCTAAACTTCTAAAAATGGAACTCCTAACTGTCCCCCAAGGTAGAAAAGAGTTGATTCCATGAACTCAAAATAAAAGTATGTTTGATGTGTAGCTTGTTATAATGACGGCGACATGTTACCCATAAGAGAGGTCTTTTTAAATCAATTTCAATAATTAACTTTGTATCTCATTTTTTTACTATCTGTATTTCTGGCTGTTGTGTCAAAGAAAACACCAACGGTATTTTCTAAAACGTTCCACTCTTCAATTTGATTGATTAAGTTCCTTTATTCTTGGCTTTTTCCAACAATTTTGTAAGAAACGAAATACAAAAATTATCTGTTCCGATTCTCCAAAATTTTTCCAGACTTCCTTAAGCTCACTGAATTTATTTTGCAATGCAATCGATTTATCAACGCAAAAACTTTTTGTGGTCAAAAAATGCACAAAAATGCAGTTAACATTACTTTAGACATCGATTTTATTTAAACAAATTTTTAGTTCAAAATCTGACAAAAGTTCAAACACTTTAACGCCATGTTAAATTGTTTAAACTTTTGTCAGATTTTTAATAACAATAACAAATTTTTGTAAATATTTCAGCAAAAGTTCTCATATCCAATAATTTATACACCAGGTAACATAAATAGAACTAATGATATTTTAAGTTATTTATATATGGAGTCGAAAAAAGTGTAAAAAACGTTTTTTTAATCTAATATCTACCTCGTTGTGAATGTTAGGTAACCGTTTTCAAAAAATTGTCGAAAATGAAACACCCTTAGGTTGTTTTGTTAAGGTGTTTTTGAAACACATTAATAACCAGGAAAAAAATACTATTTTGTTAAAATTTTAATTTATAAAATTATATTAATTATTTTAAAATCTATATAACTTTTTTAAAATCTATATAACTTTTTTTCTAGTTTCTTATGGATTAGTTCATGAATCATTTGACAATGTAGGTATATCTGTGCTGTCAAGCTATCTTTCAAATGCATCTCCTGAATCATATGAAATTATAGAAGATTTTGCTTCATTGCAGAACATTACAGGATATCTTAGACATAAAGTTTATGGATGGTTTCTTGCACCACTAACTGGAAACTATACATTTACGAGCTCGTGCAACTTTACTTGTCAGCTGTATTTAAGCAATGACAGTAATCCGCTCAACAAGACAATAATTATAAATAATAACTCGTAAGTTTTTTTAAAATGTATAGACTTAGAAGTTTTGAAGTTATCTCGTTTATAAATGATAGTATATATATAAATATTTCTTTATTTATGCTTTTTTTGGTATCTGGTAATACCAAAAACATGAAGATATTATGCTGACACAGCCCATTTAAGTTTTATTTTAACTTTTTTTTTAATTACAAGTTATTAGTTAAGCAATAAAATTTGTTTAAACAATTAGTTCTTAATACGGATTGTCTCTCCGAAATCCCATATTGTGTTGACCGGTTTTTAAAATCTGTTTTAATTGGCTTAAATCTGGATTTTTTTTTTTTCACTCAGAAATTCTAAACTATGGTTCTCTTAGTTTTATTAATACGAGTTCAAATCTGGCCACCGCTAACTCAGCACTTGAATAGTACATCGGTACGCAAAAATGTTGGTTAATGCGGACGCTTTTTGGTGTAGTCTTTATGACTATTTGTGGGTGTTCCTATGCTAAACCAACAACATCTTCAGGTGTAAAAATATCGTATAGCAAAATATAGAATGAAATGCAAACAAAACCAAAAAAAAAAAATTAAAAATTACCTGCTAGAATAGTTTTACCATTTAATTTTGAAGGCTTAGCTTTGCTTAACTACTTAAGTTAAAAAAGAAACATTCTTTACGTATATATATATATATATATATTATAAATTATCTTAAACAATTTCATATGTGTGTGTGTGTGTGTGTGTGTGTGTGTGTGTGTGTGTGTGTGTGTGTGTGTGTGTGTGTGTGTGTGTGTGTGTGTGTGTGTAGGGTAGAGGGAAATAACTTTTCTCAGAAATACAACTATTTTCTCTGGTTTCTATATTAGATATGAGAAATTTAAAAAAGTGAGACCAAGATAACCAAAATTGGACAAGAATTACCTCTTATTATGAAAAAATTAAAAAAATACCCCTTGCAGCAACATTTGGCTAAAATTACTAATTATTGTAACCAAAAAAGCTGAATATTAAGCATGTATTTCCATGCTCTACTCCGAATTTCAATAAAAACCGTTTTTTTAGATGTTAGTGATGGTATTTAGCTTGAATTAATAATATTATTTATAAATGAATAATATTTAATAATAATATAACTATATTATATAATACAGTTTGTATTATGTAATATGGTTCTGTAAGTTATCAAATATGGTTTGTGTTAAAATATTTTAACACAAACTATTATATGCGTAATATTCAACTTTTTCTGTTTAAATATTTTATGATTTGTTTTAATTGTTACTTATTTTAATTTAAGTTATCATGTAGTTTGAATTCAGTTTGAGTTAAGCCTTATAATAAACTAATTTGAAAAAAAAACTTTTTTTTAAATATCATTAGCATAAAATCGCCTCACTTCTTCATTTCACAATTCATTTCTTATAACGTTTTTCATATTAAAAAATTGTTAAAACTATGTATGTTGCTATGTACAGCCTAATACTTTGTTATGCTTACTAATACTATGATAATACTATTCTAATACTACGCTAATTAATTTTCAGTAAACAGAATGTTAAGATATAAAACAGATCATCTATTATTTGGGTATTCAAAACCACTCTCTGAGGTGCAACTGCCAACTGGACTAGATGTGATGCAGCATATGGTTTATTTGTGAGAAAATGTTAGAAAACTATAGTGCACATCATTTTTCAAATAATAGTAGAATTAAATATTACTATAATTTTACAGAAACTTCTTGGAAAAACTGTGTCATCATTTACATCCTTGACGAAAAGAGTTGTTAACCTTTTTAAGCAAAGCAAGAACTCCAACTGCTGACCGAGAAATTAAAATTAAAAAAATCAGTTCTGTAAGGACAGACTAGCCAAACTGGTTGATAAATCTACTTGCCAGTGCAAAGATCTTAGATAATGCTGCTATTCAAAAGTTAATATAGCACTAATAATGGAGCACATTTTCCTGGAAGATACAAGGAGCGAACTTAAAATTGACTATTGCATCAATTGACGAAGAAGTAAAAACTGCAGAGTATTCGAAGCAAATAGCAGCCGTATTTACTTCTCTCCGTTAAAGTTAACAGAGAATTTGAGAGTCCGTTAAGAAAAAAATTCTAAACAGGTGGTTTTAAAACAAAGGGAAATAAATAGTATTCTAATCGCATATTCATCGCTTTGATAATTTTTTCAGTGAAAATTTCTCCGTTAGCCAGCTCCGTTAGCTAGTTTTCATGCTGTTTTTTTCATCGCATATAAATGTTGCAATGCCAACAGACGATGATATCGTTTAATTGGCAAATTGCAGCTGTTAATTTTTTAAATAAAGGTTGGTGAGTAGTTCTTTAAATTTAGTTGAAAGACGCTACAATACGAAAAATTCAAAGAGCTTGTACCTACTTAACACTTAGTATCATTTTTTTAAATTTTATGTTTATGCTTTCACACTCTTATGGGTTACACATTTTCTTATAACTCTAGTTTCTTCGATTTTTGCAAACAGATCAAAATATTAAAACTAGTACTATTTTTGTGACACATTTCAAGAAATTGCGATCTTCTTTATCGCACGGTGAAGAATTTATTTTACTAGCTTTTAAACTATATATTAAATCCTTTATTGCACTTTATTGCCATTTATCCATTAATGCCTTTATTGCACATTAATCCTTTAATGCCTTTATTGCCATTTATCTTTATTGCACCAAAGTGGAGGTTTTATTCTCCTAGCTTTTAAATTATATATTAAATCCAAGCTGTGTACGTTTTACTGTGTCCTTTCTGTTTAAGAAATTAAAAACTAATTACTCAAAAATTATTTTACTTTTAGAATAAACTTTTCTTAGGCTAAAATGAACCTTCGGACGGAAACATATAAAAAATGTTATTGAAAAAAATGACAATATTTTAATAACAGCTAAAAGTAACTCTTAAATAATATTTAGTATACAGATGTACAGACAAAAAAATATGGATATTTTTGAAGAAAATTTTGCCCGAATTCTTCTAGTTATGCTTGGTATAATTTGAACAGAGCAAGTTTTAGAGGACTTTGTCTTAGAGCATATAAAAAACTTTATTGCCCACCAAATCTATGTTTTATTGTTACAGTTCTTTAATACAGGACTGTGTACATATCATACACTGATGCGCAGTGACGGATCCAGGAGGAGGTGATGGGGGTTATGCAATCCTCCCCCTCCCTCCTACCACCTAAACATAATTATAAAATTATTTTTTTAAATTTAAAGAAGTTTTTTTTTTTTATCTTTGGTAAAACCCCTGCCTCCTAAAAAAAAAAAAATTTCTGGATCCGTCACTGGCGATGTGGTACAATCATAATGTGTATGATTATGTAATTCAAAAACATGGATTAGAAAGGCTAAAAAAAATTCAAAATATCAAAATTGTTTCTTTTGAGTAGCACTTGATATATTTAATTTAGTGGTAGAGCGCTCGCCTCATAAGCGAGAAGTACCGATTCAATCCGTTCAATAACTACCTCGTCCCTGGTAGTATTTATATATACATATATATATATACATATATATATATATATATATATATATATATATTATATATATATATATATATATATGTATATATGTATATATATATATATATATATATATATATATATATATATATATATATATATATATATATATATATATATATATATATATATATATATATATATATATATATATATATATATACAGTATCGGACAAAACATGGTGGACAAACTCAAATTTAGAACAAAAGTTGATCATAAACTAAAAAAAACTAGTAAAACAATTGAACATATTATTTTTTATATAGTTTATTATGTTGTTAGCAAAATTAAAAACTTTTGAATCATACTAAAAATCACTAAAAAAGTTTTATAACACATTTTCCCTAACAAACTACATTTTTCTTTGGACAAAACAAGGTGGACATTCAAAAAATCGACTGAAAATTCAAATAATTTTAAAACTTAACTTATTATTTTTCGAAAAACTTCAAAAAATTAACTTAATATTTGGTTAGACCTCCTCGACTTTTAATTACTGCTTTCATTCTTTGAGGCATAGACTCAATTAATGAGTCAACAATTCTCATATCAATCTCTCGCCAGGCCTTCTCGACTTGTTCAAATAATTCCTCACTGGTCTTCACATTTGTACGCTCAATCTTTTTGCCAATTATTTCCTAGATATTTTTTATGAGATTCAGTCTGGGCTTTGTGCAGGTCACTTCATTATGGTGATATTCTTGTCCTTGAACCATTGTTTTACAATGTTAAAAAAAATCCATTTTAGAGGCATCTCCTATTCAGCATGTGAAAACATTGTCTTCCATTATATCTTTGTAGACAAAACGGTCCACAATACCATTAATTTTGTGAATAGAACTAGTTCCTAGTGCTGAGAAACATTCACAAACCATAGCAGACGTTCCATGCTTAACACTCTTCTTGGTATATTTAGTATTGAATCTGGTGTTCTTTGGTCTCCTGACTCGCTTCTGACCGTCGCTTCCAAAAAGGTTATATTTTGATTCATCACTAAAAAGTTTGTTTTTCCACTGGTCTGCAGTCCAATTTTGGTGTGCTTTGGCAAACGCAAGTCTTAGCTTTCTATTTTTAAAAGAAGTTAGTGGTTTCTTGTCAGGCATTCGAGAAAACAACTTTGCTTCGTTAACTCTTTGTCGCACAATGCGATTAGAGATTTGTAGTTCAAGTTTTTCGGTTAATTTTGTGGATGACAAAAATGGATCTTTTTAAAGCTTTTTAACAATTATTCGATCTAGTCTTTGTGATGTTTTTCTTAGAGGTCCGCCCCGATGGTTTGTTTTATAGCTTCGTCCGCCCCGATGGTTTGTTTTATAGCAAGATCCAAATGATTTGACAGTTTTGTTTACAGTCGATTAAGGTATATTATATTTTCTACAAATTTCAGCTTGACGTTTTCCGCTTTTCAAATCTTTAATAATATTTTCAGGTAAAACACTTCCTAATTTGTCGTGAGCCATTTTAAGTTGCAATATACGCCATATATCACGAGTTAAATCTATTTTTAGTTAAATTGAAAAAATAATTGGTCAGATGTTCCAAAATCTATTTTATTATTTTAGAGTAATGTTATGATAAAAGTGAAAACAAAAGAATATGGTAAATTGAATAAAGACAATGAAATCTTATAAATAAAGCGTCGTTTTGATTTGTCCACCTTGTTTTGTCCAAGGAAAAATGTAGTTTGTTGAGAAAAATGTGTTATAAATTTTTTTTTTTGATTCTTAGTATAACTCAAACATTTTAAATTTTGTTGAGAACATAATAAACTATTTAAAAAATAATAAGTTTAATTGTTTTACTAGTTTTTTTTAGTTATTGATCAACTTTTGTTCTAAATTTAAGTTTGTCCACCATGTTTTGTCCGATACTGTATATATATATATATATATATATATATATATATATATATATAAATATATATATATATATATATATATATATATATAGGAACGTTTCCCAAATTGAATGTTAACAACAATATTAAAAATAATATATATTTTTTTAATTTTGTTATTTTTGGTGCCCCAAGAATACCTAAAGGTCTTGTCACAGACCACCGCGGAAGTGCAATTAACCAGGAAGTTCACACCTTCTTCCTTACCGTGATGCGAAAAATATATCAAGGGTTCGTTTCGAAACTCGATCTCCTGCATTCTAAAGCAAGCGCTCTAACCAATGCACCACCGCACAGTGGGCCAGTAGGTGGACAAAATGGGAAAAATTTTAGTTGTCTAATCTTGAAAACCTATTTAATTTTAGTATCTACATATATTAGGAGAAATCTATTGATAATTTATTTATATTAAATCCCTTAGTTACCAGGACTCTAAGCATTTGAATATTGAGATAAAATAAAATAATAAAAAAATTATAAATAAGTAATTAACGGTGACATCAACGTTGTGTTATATTTCAATTACATCTACGTTTTTGAAACAAAAAATTAGTACATGTTATTCTAGAGTATTTAGAGATAAGAAAAACCAATGTGTGAAATAAATTTGTCATAGCATGTTATCTCAGTTATACTTTGAAAATCACAGATTAAAAAAAAAAATTTCTTAAGAAACTTATTTTTTGCCGCACAATAACTAATAATTACCACAATTTGCCATGTGTTGTCTTATATTTATTTGAGCTATATGATGCTTCAATCGAGTTTTAATTGATTGCTCGTCCCCTTAAATCCCCGTTCAGATTTTATGTATGTTTTAACTTGGTTGCTATGGTACTAAATTTTGCATAGCAACAACTCATTTTTACATTAACATTGTTTTAACTGTATTTTACTTGCGCTAAATACACAATATTGGGGGTATGTATTGAAATGAGATTCAGAATTCTTATGAGGTTAACTTTTTTTGGTTACTATGGATACCTTACTTTGCATAACATAGCAACAACATATTTTCGGTAGTTGTTAGTAATTTAATTACTAACACTGACAGTAATTTAATTACTTTTAATTTTAATTACTAATACTTGTAGTAACTTAATTACTAACAAGTATTAGTAGTCAAGGCGGCATATATATTATAACATTTTACTTTTAAATACAAAATACTTGTTACAATAATTATTTAGATATGGTTTTGTTAAACTTAGACATTCATAATTTTCTCCAAAAAAACAATCTTAGTATTTCAAAACAAAATATTACTGAAGATATATTAAAATTTATTCAGCCAAAATTTGCTGATTTTAAAGACGTTGATTTTAGACATGCTGTTCAACGATTTGTTTACTTGTATAAAAAAAAGTGGAAATCTGCAAACTATACTGTGAAAAATTTTGAAAAGAAGTTTGTGAACTGGCTTAATGAATATTTAATTGTCAGAAAAAAAGACAATGAACCAACTGCAAGTAGACGTGGTCGAAAACCAGTTGCATTTGATAATAGTTCTAATAAAACTAAAAAACGGCGTGTATCTTGTTTAATTGAATCTCATTCATCCAATGAATTATTTTTTGCTGCTAATAAAAAATTTAGAGATGAATCTGTTGTTATTGCTGCCAAGAATGTTTTAAATATATCAAATACAGATAAAGCAACTAAATATTCAGCAGACGAAGCACTGGCTTTAATAATTGATGCAAGTCTGACAAAAGCTTCCTATCAATTGATTAGAAGCGGAGCCTTGGAGAAAGAATATAACATCTACCCCGCTTACAATGATGTCAGAGAGGCAAAATTGAAATGTTATCCTGCAAACATAACAGTGGAGTTATCAAAAGTCGTCCTCCACAGCCTATTGTAGACCCATAAGATTTGCATACAAAATGGAATCCAAGGAATCTGTGATTGAAGAAGATCAGTACATTAAAAGTGAGATAGAAAGCTTGGGTATGATTTTATTAGAGGTTTGCGGATCTTCTATTGAAGTGAATTGTATTATTGAACTTACAATGATTGATGGGAAGGTTCAAACAATATTATCTGAAAAAAATAACTCATACCAATGCTGTTCAGTGTGTGGTGTCTCTCCAAAAAATATGAATAGTCTTGATATCCTTAATATAGATTATACTAACAGAGAGTTCAAATATGGTCTTTCCAGTCTTCATGCATGGATTCGATGTTTTGAGATGTTATTGCACATTGCATATAAAAAAGAAACAAGAAAGTGGCAAGCAAGATCTAAAGAACACAAAAAAAAGGCATCTGTAGCTAAACAAAAGATTCAGACTGATTTTATGAACAAAATGGGACTTGTTGTTGATTTCCCTAAAAGTGGTGGTTCTGGAACAAGTAATGATGGCAATACCTCAAGGCGTGCTTTTGCAGCATATGAACAAACAGCTGAACTTCTGGGTATTGACCAAAACCTTATATTCTGATTTTACATTATCTTGGTAACGCTCTCTTCAGGATATGAAATAGACTGCTTAAAGTTCAAGGATTATTGTTTTGACACTTTTAGACTATATGTGTTCCTTTATCCATGGTATTACATGGCTCAATCAGTTCACAAAGTATTGATACATGGACATGACATAATTAAAAGCCTTACATTACCCATCGGACTTATGTCAGAGGAAGCTCAAGAGGCTAGAAATAAAGACTTTAAATCTTATCGCGAAATTTTCAGCCGAAAAACATCCAGAAAAGCAACAAATACTGATCTTATCAATACACTCCTAGTTTCTAGTGATCCTGTTATTTCATCATTGCGTAAATCAACATCACACCAAACAAATCATAAAGCATTTCCTTCAGATGTTTTACAATTACTTAAACAATCTTCAAACGATATTATTGTTTTATAATTTTTTGATGTATTTTAAAATTGATAACGTTTTCTTGCACTATTTTTTGATTTTATTATTCCTAAAACATTATTTACCTAAATACTCAATTGTTATTCAATATAGGTGGGTCAAAAATCCGATAAGATATTCAAATATCAATTTACCACTTTGTAACTAAGGAAAGTATCCGGTAACTAAGCAATATAAGTATCCATAACAAATAAATTTAACAAATTATCACTTTTGTAAGAAGTGTGATCTCATATTGGTACTCATGCCAAATTTAGTGAATATAGCACTTATAAAATATCTGCAGATAACAAAAGTAGGTTGTTGCTAAGCAAAATAAAGGTATCCATAGCAACGAAATAAAAAAATATTACCTTCATAAAAAGCGCAGACATCATATTAGTACTCATACTAATTTTAGTGAATATAGCTCTAATATTAAATTAGTTATGAATTTTGTCCAGTAAAAGTGCATTCTGGCCCACTGTGCACCGCCGCTTATATAATATCATGTTTAACCGTTTTTTTCTAAACATTATTTTTACTTCTTCTCTGTACTCTACCAAAATTTTTGTTACAATTGTTAGAACAAAAAGATATTTTTTATCTAACTCATAACGTTGAAATATTAAAAGTAGCTTTTATTAGACAATATTTTATATGTTTTATCATCATCAGATACAAAATCTAGCAGTTTTACATGGACACGTGTCCATGTAAAACTGCTAGAAAATAGGGCCGGCGCGAGAAGTGTTATATGGGGGTGGGGTAGAGGTGCAATTACAACTTTTGCCTACCCAAAAAAAATAAAAAAAAATAAATAATGAAAAAAAGTTCTCGTTTTTTGAAGTTTGTCGACTGACAAATGTTGTAGTATTACTTCTTTTCTTTTTAATGAGTCATAAAAAAAAACTCACAAAAAATGTCTTCATGTAACTCTTTTATCTATAAGAGAATTTAAAATCATTGTTTGACTTTTAGTTCTTGCAGCACCAAAATATGGTTCATCTTTTAAGCTCATATCGAGCGTATTACATATTAATGCCGTTAGTCCAATTTCGTGTTTTGGCACACTTAAAATCATTTTGTCCGCCGTAAGCAACATTTTTTTTTAGTTTTTGGAGACATTAGTTTGTTGTCTTTACCATTAACCTAGTAAGCACGTGTTTAATACGCCTAAAAAACGTAATAATACGTAATTATATTCATTAATTATTTTATTTGTTAGCACAGATAGAATTTAATACGTCTATAAAGCGTCTATAAGTTGTGTTAAACACGTCTTGCATTTACTGGAAAGTTTTTTTTTTTTTTTGCTTATGGATAATCTTTTACATTCATAAATTTGCAACTTCTTTCTAGGATTCGCTGACATAAAACAAGCTCATTTGATTCACGATATCTTTGTGACCTGATACTGTGTAACAAATGTGATCTAAGTATTCAAAATAGTTGATAAAATTAAGGTGATTAGTATCCAGTATACATTTATATAGGCCGCATAGTATGTAAAATAGTAAATATAGCATATCTTTCAAATTATGCCTTCTTAATACTCATTGCACACAATTTGTTTTTAATGTCAATTTTTTTGCATATTAAAAGAAAATTTGCATAAGCAATTTTATTTTCACTAAAGAGATTTATCAATTTATAGATGTCCTTTTTGTGTGTAATCTAGATTTGATGATGTATATGTGGTTTGCATTAATATTTTAAATTACTAATTATTTTTAATATGTTTAAGGTTGTTGTTTTGAAAGATATTAGGCTTGAGAGCTGCTTTTCTTTTAAAATTTCATACATATTTACAAATAATGTTTTTTTCTTTTGGTATAAAATGTAACCAACCACAGATTTTCTTGCGTTGATTTTAGTTCAAAGCAGGTTTTTTTGCTAGTTAATGAGCTGGACGCTTTAGAATAACTTGCAAAACATGACTAATTGATCTTGCTTCCAAAGATGAAAGTTTGGAATTTTTCTAAATAACATGCTTCACATGTCTTACTTATCTGTCAGTTAATTTCAGTTGAAATTACATTCATCACCTTGAGGAAAATGTGCCTGAAGCTCTATATTTACAAAGTGTCTTAATTACAATTGCAATGCTATTAAAAGTATTGCAATTGTGTGTTATTAAGACACTTAATATAAAGAAAATTTTTGTAAAATTGTCTGTAAACCCCTTGCAATATATATATATATATATATATATATATATATATATATATATATATATATATATATATATATATATATATATATATATGTATATATATATATAAATATATATACACATATATGTATATATATACATATATAATGTATATATGTATATATATATACATATATATACATATATAATGTATATATATATATATATACATATATATATATATACATATATATATATATGTATATATATATATATATATATATATATATATATATATATATATATATATATATATATATATATATATATTATATATATATATATATTTATATATATACATTTTTTATAGGGTCCAAAAATCAAATTCAAATCTAGTTTTTCTACGCGAAAAAGAAATTTATTACATTGAAGTTGTTCTCTCTCCTGTTTCCCTTAAAGCAACTTATCATTTATCAATTGGCGTTGTATATACTGATGGCATTATTATAGAAGCATTTCAATATATTCCTGCAAACCTTCTAGGTTTAATTTGGACAGGTAGATTTTTTCTTAGCTTGAAATCATATTGACTATAATATACAAATAAGATACGAACTAATTAACATAGTATGTGGAAATAAAGTTACATCTGTATATTTAAGAGCATGATTAAAAAAACATATTTCCATTTTAATTTAGAAATGAAATACAAGACAATAAACTTTAATAACAAAAAAATATAACAACATCAGTAAAAAAATATATATTAAAAAAACAAGAAAATCAAAAATAAAAACTGCAACAAAAGTTTATAAATAACGAATGTTATTTTAATTATGAATCTATGTTAATAGCAATAGCAATTGGAATTATTTGAATCATTTCGAGGAATTAATATATAGCATAATCTATAAATATCTTAATAAAAAAAATGTTTTATGCAACATTTATACTAACATATCAATCAATTAATCAGTCAAATTTATTGACAGGCTCAAGACTCAAGATAATAAAGATGCATTAAGTAAAATAAAGTTGATAAAATATCAGAATGTTATATATTTTGTTATACAGTAGTTATAAATATAACTCAGCTCTGCATTTAAAAATCAATAGAGACTAAAAGAACCTGAGTGTAAAATTTACAAACAATAATGGCTACTTAAGAAAATCAGTTTCAATATTGTAAAACAAATTGAGAAAATATTATCAAGTTTTAATATTAAGTTCCTTAACAGAAAATTAAACTTAAATGAAATAAAAAAGTTTAATGTAATTTTTTAGAAATCTTCTCAAGTAATCTTTTAAGATTTAGAAATCTTCTCATGCTTTATTGTTGGTTATGATCTCAAAGAACCGCTTCGCAGTTGGATACTAATATATATATATAAATATATATATATATATATATATATATATATTATATATTTGTATATATTATTATATGTGTGTATATATAGTATATATATATATACATATATACATATATACATATATATATATATATACAAATATAATATATATATATATATATATATATATATATATATTATATATATGTATATATATGTATATGTATATATATTATATATATATATATATATATATATATATATATATATATATATATATATATATATATATATATATATATATATATATATATATGTAGGTATGTATATATTTATATATATATATATATATATATATATATATATATATATATATATATATATATATATATATATGTAGGTATGTATATATTTATATATTTATATATATATATATATATATATATATATATATTTTGAGTTTGAAAAAGTAGTCTTTACTCTCTTGTGTCCCCTGGACTAGAAAGAGCTGTTGGCCCCTAACCTCCTAATTATTTTCCTTTCAATTAAGACGTCACTTGCTGCATACTTTTGTAAATATACTCTTATAAAAATCTTTATGAGAGTAAAAAATCCTTATGTTGGGTATTGTTCTCATTGACACAATAAGTTTTATCTATTTTTTACTTTCTTTAAATACTAAACTGTAAAAAAAAATGTAAATAGAAAATCTGCACATATAAACTTGAGAAAATGATGGCATTTTGCCAACCTATGCTTACCCTTATTTCTAGTATTTTGTTAGTTTTTTGTAATATTTTTCCTAATGCATTTCCAAAATATCATGCCTAATATTTTAGTATTTTGTTTGCAGTAAGTAGCTCCTTTTAATTATTTCAGGTCACGATAATTGCGATAACCCTGCTACTGGTTTCATGTAACCCAGTAATACCTGCCCCATCTTAGGCAGGTGTTAACTGCATCCAGCAAAAATTTGCCTGCCTTAGGGCTCTTGTTTGAGTAAAGGCTAGGGATGGTGTCTCGATAAAAATACTCATCGCTGGCAAATATAACTGCATCCAGCTACTGTCTTGTAGGAGGCTACCTTATCAAAGACTTTAGGGATAAGAAAAATAGTTTTTCTAATCAGGCTTGAACCCCTTCTTTATCTATTAGGCTGACGTAGATGTAAACCTGTGTTACATTGTTTCCTGCCTAGGATGATGAATGCTGGATCTTGTTGACTCTTCTTTTTTGGATATGCAACACTTCCTGTTATCTCCTAATGAAGGTAAAGCTCTAAAACTCAGTTTAATGATTCTGAGATCTGCTGGTAGTATGGTTTCCTGTAGTAGTTCTCAGAGAGGCTGATTTCATTACCATCTTCAAAACATCAGAGTATTAACAGTGCCATGTTGCGCATGGATAGTATTCTCGTTAATGCTTTTGTGTGCATTTTTGAGGCCACATAAGGAGCCCTATGTAAAAACTTATGGACAAGAAGAGGAGTGTTTTTGATTAATAGAATTCTTTTCTCAAACGGATTCAAAAATTTTTTTCTAATTAATTAAATATTGTGTAAATTTCGTATGACGTAAATAACCTCTAAATTTAGTTTAATAAATGACCTCTAAAGTTAACATGTCTCTAACAAATTTTAACATTTAAATTAACCTTTAAAATTAACATGTAAAAACATTTTATTATTAACAAAAACATGTAAAAACATTTTATTAAAAATAATTGTTAATTAAAACCCACTTGAATCCATTATCCTCACTAAATCTTCTAGAAATTTCTGATTTGAAATTACAATTATTAAAATGATTGTCTTTAGCAGAGAATTAAAATTCAATTCAAGAATCAATTTTATCCTAGCTTAAAAGCTGCCTCAATTTTTTACAACACTAATATTTTTTTATCTGACACAAAATGATGACAATCATAAGAATGAACATTTTTCAAACAATGAACAGTCAGGTTTTAAAAAGTGGAAAGCAACAGATAGAACTAGACTATTAACAATAGTTTAATAGTTTTTAGCTTCTGTTAAATGAATTCTTGAAGCGTCTGTATGAAAAGCTTTATAAAATTACTCCTCATTCATTTATCGCATAATTAAAGCACAGCTAGGAAACAATTACTCTTGACAAGGTAAATTATTGTCTTAACAGAAATTAAAACTTGGCTAGAATTACACTGCTGTATTAAAAGAAAGATGTAGATACAAGTTATCATTGGAGTGAGAAGCAGTGTTTCCTAACACTTTTGTTTCCTAACCCTTCCCCAACCCCCCTTCCTCAAAAAAAAAAGAAAAAAAGAAAAAAAGAAAAAGAGGTGTGTGTGTGAAAAAAAAAAAAAAAAGAAAAAAAGAAAAAGAGGTGTGTGTGGGAATGGGGGGGGGGGGGACAGACACTACTTTTAATCTTTTTTTTAGTTCTCACAGCAGGTTAAAATATTAAAACTATAAGCAATCCTTTCATAGATGACTTGTTCACAGAAATTGTACATTTAATTTCTGTTGTTGTTACTTTTCGTATTATAATGTAACTGGCTGTTTTGTTAATAATGGTTGCATTTAACTTCTTTGTACACTTACATTTTTTGCACACTATTAAAAGTCTTTGATGTCATTTGCTTGACTTTGGTATCCTATCTCCATTTTACAATGACTCAAACACAATAAAATAGATTCATAGTGAGCGACAATCATAAAAATATTTGAAACATATCCATTAATTTTATTTTCAAAGAGTTTATACCACTCCACAGTGGGTCATTAGGTGGGCAAAATGGGAAAATTTTTATTTGTCTTATCTTGAAAACTTATTTAATTTTAGTATCTATATATATTAAGAGAAATTTATTGATAATTTATTTATACTAAATCCCTTAGCTACCAGGACTCCAAGCATTTGAATATTGAAATTAAAAAAAATATATTATAAATGAGTAATTTCGGTGACATCAACATCGTGCGATATTTCAATTACATCTACGTTTTTTTTTAAAAAATTAGGACATTTTATTCTAATGTATTTAGAGATAAGAAAAACCAATGTGTAAACTAAATTTGTCATTGCATGTTATCTCAGTTATGTTTTGAAAATCACAGATTAAAAAAAAAAACATCAAGAATTTTATTTTTTGTCGCACTATAACTAATAATTACTACAATTTGCCATGTGCTGTCTTTTATTTATTTGAGCTATATGATGCTTCAATCGAGTTTCAAATTGTTCAAATCGCTTGCCCCCTAAACTTGGTTGCTATGGTACTAAATTTTGCATAGCAAAAACTCATTTTTACATTAAAGTTGTTTTAACGGTATTTTATTTGCACTAAGTACACAATATTGGGCATATGTATTAAAATGAGGTTCACAATTCTTATGAGATTAATTTTTTTAAATTGCAATGGGTACCTTACTTTGCATAGCATATCAACAACATATTTTTGGTAGTTGTTAGTAATTTAATTACTAGCACTAGCAGTAATTTAATTACTTTTAATTTTAATCATTAACACTTGTAGTACATTAATTACTAACAAGAATTTGTAGCCCACGTCACATATATAATGTAACATTAAATTTTCAAATGTAAAATATTTGTTATAAGAACAAGCAGATGTGGTTTTATTGAACTTAGAAGTTGATGAGTTTCTCTAAAAAAACAATCTTGCTATTTCAAAACAAAATATTACTAAAGATATATTGAAATTTATTTAGCCAAAATTTGCTGAATTTAAAGACGTTGGTTTTAGAAAGTTTTTTTTAGCTGTTCAATAATTTGGGTTTTGTAGTGAAGGAGCACAATCGCCAAAATTGCACTAAAGTCCTCTATATGTAGAATTTTCTTAAAAAAAAAAGGGCACGTGCCTCCCGGGCACCCCTGGTGTTGTTGGCTCTGCAAGCAGACGTGGTCGAAAACCAGTTGCATTTGATAATAGTTCTAATAAAACTAAAAAACGGTGGATATCTTGCTTAATTGAATCTCATTCATCCAATGAATTTTTTGTTGCTGCTAGTAAAAAATTTAGATAAGAATCCATTGTTATTGCTGTCAAGAACATTTTAAACATTTCAAATACAGATAAAGCAACTAAATATTCAGCAGATAAAGCACTGGCTATAATAATTGATGACAGCCTGCAAAAGCTTCCTATCAATTGATTAGAAGCGGAGCCTTGGATAAAGAGTATAACATCTACCCCGCTTACTATGATGTCAGGAACGCAAAATTGAAATGTTATCCTGCAAATATTACAGTGGAGGTTTATTCAGCTTCAAAAGATTTAATTATTCATATTTTGCAAATATCTGTGCAGTTCAGGAACCTGTGCTGAGGCACTTGCTATTGAACTACAAAGCAATAAAAACAATGAAACTCACGTGTAAGGCTGGTTTTGATTGTGCTACTGGCCAAAGCATTTATAAACAAGCTTTATCAGAACCGAACATAAACAGAGATTTAAAGCATGAAGAATCATTATTTATTACTTGTCTAGTCCCATTGGATTTGACTGGATTTAACAACAGAAACAAAAAGTTGCCTATTTGGAGAAATCAAAAGTTGCCATCCACAGTCTATTGTAGATCCATAAGAGCTGCATACAAACTGAATCCAAGGAGTCTGTGATTGAAGAAGATCAGTACATTAAAAGTAAGATAAAAAGCTTGGGTAAGATTTTATTAAAGGTTTGCAGATCTTCTATTGAAGTGAATTGTATTATTGAGCTTACAATGATTGATGGGAAGGTTCAAACAATATTATCTGAAAAAGCTAACTCATATCATAACTCAATGCTGTTCAGTGTGTGGTGTACCTCCAAAAATATGAATAGTCTTGATATCCTTGATATAGATTATACTAACAGAGAGTTCAAAAATGGTATTTCCAGTCTCCATGCATGGATTCGTTTTTTTAAGATAATTTTGCATATTGCATATAAAAAAGAAACAAGAAAATGGTAAGCAAGTTCTAAAGATGATACAAAAAAGGCATTTGTAGCTAAACAAAAGATTCAGACTGATTTTATGAACAAACTTGTTTTTGATTTCTCTAAATATGGGGGTTCTGGAACAAGCAACAATGACAACAACTCAAGGCATGCTTTTGCAGCATATTAACAAACAGCTGAAATGCTGGGTATTGATCAAAACCTTATATTTAGATTTTACATTGTTTTGGTAACACTCTCTTCATGATCTGAAATAGACTGCTTAAAATTCAAGGATTATTATTTTGACACTGTTAGACTATATGTGTCCATTAATCCATGTTATTACATGGTTCAATCAGTTCACAAAGTATTGATACATGGACATGACATTAAAGCTTTTACATTATCCATCGGACTTATGTCAGAGGAAGGTCAATAGGTTAGAAATAAAGACTTCAAATCTTATGGCGAAAATTCCAGCCGAAAAACATCCAGAAGAGCAACAAATACTGATCTTATCAATAGACTCCTAGTTTCCAGTGATCCTGTTAATTTATCACTGCGTAAGTTAACATCACACCGAACAAATCATAAAGCATTTCCTTCAGATGTTTTAAAATTTCTTAAACAATCTTTAAACAATATTATTGTTTTATAATTTTTTGATGTAATTTAGAATTGACAATGTTTTCATGTACTATTTTTGTTTTTATTATTCCAAAAACATTATTTACCTAAATACTTAATTGTTATTCAGTATAGGTGGGTTGAAAATCCAATAAAATTTATTCAAAAATAAATTTACCATTTTGTAACTTTAGTTTTTGGTAACTAAGCTATATAAGTATCCATAGCAACTAAATAAAAAAATTATAGCTTTTATGAGAAGTGTGATCTCATATTAGTACTCATGCCAAATATAGTGAATAATAGTAAATATAGTGAATAATAGTAAAATATCTGCAGATAACAAAAATAGGTTGTTGCTAAGCAAATGTAGGTATCCATAGCAATGAAATAAAAAAATAATTCCTTGTTCTTGATGAGTCATCTATCCTTTATCTTCTAGGATTAATTCTTAATTCTGATCTTTCTTGGAAACCCTATATCAACTTTATTACAAAATTAGCATCTGCTAAGGTTGCATCTCTTTATCGAGCTCAACACTTGCTTACTCTGGGTTCTATTCTTTATCTCTATAAAACTCAAATCTGTTCTTGTATGGAATACTGTTGCCATATCTGGGACAGATCTTCTAATGATGCCCTTTTTCTTTTAGACAAGGCACAAAAACGCGTTAAAAACATAGTTAGACCTGCTCTTGCACATATAATTTGCAATCTTTTAAGTCATCTGTCAATCGGTATACCGCTCTACAAACTTCTTTTTTTTCTTCCAGTAACTTCCAACTCTAATAGTGGTTGCTTTCAGCCTTGTTGGAAGCAAAGATGTAAAAAAAAAAAAAAAAAGAAAGGCAGAAAATAAATGTTTACATTAACATTAAGTCAAAGATTACTAACAAAATTAAGAAACTCATAAACAAATATTTTGAATCACTGTTTTCTCTGATTTATGCATTATCAAAAATCTTCCTAGAATACCGTGTACTGCTTGTTTATCTAGCACCTGTTTTTGCAACATCATCTTCTACATTTGTATCTTGATCGTCTTAGTTTGTAACCTAATTTGTAACCGCAAAAACTAGGCTAAAATAGTATTTTAAGTTAAATCAAAATTGGAATTACATAGAACAACTTTATATATAGAGGATTTTCTGAATAGAAAGTTCCGACATTTCCTGTACCATTCATGTTTACTTTTGACATTAAAAAATTAGTAACGTTGCGACACAACATATGCAGTGGTTTTTACCAGCTCTGTTCTACCAGTTTTCATTAGCAAATGTAACTAAATTAAGTTAAAATGCATTCAAAATAAAAAAAATAATTATTTAGGTAATAAACCTCTTGATTATAGCAAAGATGAATACCTACTGTTACACAATCATACTAGCGTTTAAAAAATGAATTTAAACTGTTTATAAAACTTACGAAAAAAGTTCTTGCGACAGGACTTTGATAACGAGAGATCAGTAACTTATATTTTTTAACTGTGTCAATATGGTTATCAATAATTTCTAAAACATCGGAATCCGTTGATTTGTTGGCATTTAGGAAGGTAGAAAAAAAGCTTTTTAACTTCCATGAATTAAAATGGCGCAAGTGAAATTCATTTATTATTTATTTATCAGTCGTTTTGTTTTCAGTTGTTGAAAGGAAGTGAATCTTGAAACTGCATTCAAGTCTGATTTAATTATTTAGCGAATAAAATGTATTTTTTTAATAAGTTTTCTATTTCATTTTAATTAAGCCTATTTGAACCGCGTGACTTAAGATTTTATGTAAGTCTTTTGACCAATGGCTATATAACTATATTATAGTATAATAAACGTTAATTAAACGTCAATCAAACGTTTAGAATAACATTTTATATTAGTCAATATTGTATTCGACTTTAATAAAAGTATATATTTAAAGATTTATATTTATCAATATTGATCGACTTTAATAAAAGTATATATCTTTAAGATTTAAAGCGTAGATTTTAAATCAATAAATGTTTAAGTTTAATTAAGGTCGATTAAAGGTTTACAATATTGATTAATGTAAGTTGATATTCTAGGCTCTAGATCGACGTTTAGTAAACGTATATATAAAAAAGTTTGAAATATACATTTTAAATCAAGTGTCAATTTTTAATCAATAATAGATCGTTAAACGCTTTATTCATTTTTTGAACAATTTCGACTAAATATTGACCATTTCTGAACCAATCTGTGCTTACTAGACTATTACTATAGTTTGTATTAATTTTATTATCTTTTATTATTATTACATATTATTATTATTATCATTACTAAGATAATTATTAATATTATTATATTTATTATTAGTAATACTATTGTAAAAATGACTTACGAAAAATAAATGCTGGCAAATGAGTGGCAGATATTATTTGGGTGACTACCATAGTGTTTAAATTTATTAAATTATTATTAAGCAATTATCAATGGTTAAATTTTTTTGCAAATAGTAAATGGTGCAATTTTTTTTAATGATCAGAAAAAAAACAACTTGTAAAGATTGATCTTTTAACAAATTAGCTAATTTTATATTCTAAAAAACAATTCTTTTTACTTCTCAGAATGCAGGAATTACATTAGAGGTAAGCTCCCTCTGACTCTACTGGGAGCACAGTGCTTCCCCTGACACCTACTTGTCAAGTGTCTTTCCTCCACCTGCATCCCTACTCAAGTTCCCACTCAAGCTGCATTAGCCCTTTCAACTGCCATAACCTTTCAATGCCACTTGATACATAAATGCTTTGGAAAAAGCAATCTATAGTGTTTATCTATTATATAATCATCATAATAATAACATTAATAACAAAAATAATTTTAAAACTACTTTGTTTTGAAAGTGTTGTTTTCACACTAGCAGTGTTAAAAAACTTGTAGATTTTTTATTTTTTGGAATTAGACTCTGCATTAAAATTTTCATTTTTTTAAAACTCTTTTTTTGTTGCAAAACCTCTTATTACAATTTCAGATACCATGTAAAGGAGTCATAACCATCATCATAATTATGATAATCATAATCATTATCATGATCATGATCATGATCATCAACAGCATAAAAGATGAAAGCTAAAACCTGAAATGATGATCATGATCATGATGTCGGTGATGATCATGATGATCATGATGATCATCATCATCAGGCTTCAGCCTTCCTCTTTTATGCTGTTTCTCTAATATAAGCAATCTAGAGCATTTTTATTCTTAACTAAAGCTCATTCATACAATATGCAAAGCACTCTCTTCAAGTTTTCTTACTTCTACCACTACCATTTTCTACTGAAGCTGCTACCTCTCTACACGCTGATACCTAAATTACTTTATTCTTTTCTAACAAACATTGTTCGATACAACATTTTTTAAAATCTGTCCAAGATTATGCCTCCTTTTCTTTTCTTGCTAGAGTCACACCACACATTTTTGCAAATACTACACCATATAAATACTAAATTTTGTATAACAATGAAAGAATATTGTATTCCAGCATCTAAATAAATAGCAAACATATGTTTATATCCATAATATGTATGCATAAAGTGCATTTTGGAAGCTTTTATTCCTTATGAATAAAAGATTGGAAGCTTTTATTATTTCTCTTTATTTTTAGGTCAAGTCTCATTCTACGCCACTTTTTTTACTATCTTGAGCAATTGCTTTATTAAAAATTTATCTTTTTTTTTAAATTTTTTACAAGATTATTTCTCTTAAGAACAAATACCCTTTTATTATTGGCAAGAAGCCAATGTAAAAAGTTAAGCTGATGTTAAGCTCTGTTATTCTCAGTTTACTAAATCTTGTATCTTATCTCTGATGTAAAGTTCTAGAGACTTTTGGTTAATCTTCAACAGTGTCATTAACTAAAGTAAGTCTAACATTAAATCTATCATTCATGGGTCTGATCTTTTTACTTCTCCCAGAATAAAGCAGAGTTATTTGCAAGGAAGTCTTACTCTAATTTGGCTCTTGAATATAATGGCCTACGCTCTTCTCTATTTTAAGTAACTTTAAGGGTACCATAAGGTTCTATCTACCATAAGGTTCTATCTTTGGTCCTGTATTATTTCTTATCTACAATAACAATCTTCATGAAATCTAAAGTGGCATTATTTGCTGACGACTCAACATTATACTCTTGTCTTGACAAAAAGTCTTCACTTTTTAATTGCTTAGAACAAGCAGCCAATTTTAAATCTTATCTTTCTTCTGTAAAAGCCTAAGGATTGCAGTTGCTTATAGATTTAATTCTTGACTTAAAATCCATAATTTTTGTTAGACAACAAAACTCATTTATTTACTGCAAATAAATATTGCATTATTATTGGCATTCCTATATTGACAAATCACAATCCTCTTACTCTTAGACAAAGTCTAAAAGCACATTGTAAATGTAATTAGACCTGCTTTATCTGTCAAACTTAAGCCATTCTCCCATTTTTGTAAGGTTGCATTTCTTTCTTTTTTCTACAAAAACAATCAGTTTTTTTCCTTGAACATCAAAAAAACCTTACCCATCTTCATTTTTTATACTCTTACAACTTTTTAAATCTTCAGTTATATGTTTCCTAGTATTTTAACTTGTTCTCTATTTTAAAGTAACTCATAATTTAATAGTGGTTGCTTGCAATCCCGTTGGAATTAAATTAGATTTTAAAAATATATAAATGTATGCCAGTATTTAATAAATAGTAAATTTAAGCATGAAATTATAATATATAAAGTATTATAAATTTTTTTCTAGCCCCAGCTATCAACCCCTGCTAAATCTTATAATTTTACTGTGGCTGAGGTGGGATATGAAAAAGTCACATTTTTAGCCGGGGCCCCGATCACTTACTAATTATAGGCGCATGGAATGATTAGATTCTATGCTAATTATTATCAGATAGCTCTCAGTGTTCTAATTAAATCAAGACTCAATTGAATGTTGCAAAACTTGTTGCAGATTTTCGAAATAAAACAAAAGTTCTTGATATATTGCCAATTATTGAGTTGCAGATTATTCTTAACAAGCTGTTAACTAACAAGCTGTTTTATCAACCATTGTTCTTTGAAAGCTACCAACTTTTTTAAAACATTAGTTTAAATAATTCTTTTACTAAAAACTTTTTATGAGTTGAGATGTACTAAAATTTCTGTGCGCTTATTAAATACCACACCATTAACTACCAAGTCAACAACATAAAATGAAAAAGAGTTCTAATTTTTCATTATTCTATTTTTTAAAAAGTTTTTTCTGAACATTTATGCCTTTTGTCTTATGCTCAAACGTGCTATCATCTCTATAAAAATAAGCCAAAACTCATTCTTGCTAGGCTTTTCATTCAACAAGTTGCACCCTTTTACTGTATCTGTCCCTTCATGCTACAAAAAGTTTTATTAATTCAGTTTTTTTCCTTGAACATCAAAACAACCTTATAAATCCTACTCATCTTTATTTTTTATATAACTTTTAACTTTTTAAGTCTTCAGTTATACGTTTCCTAGTATTTTAACTTGTTCTTTATTTTAAAATAACTCATAATTTAATAGTGGTTGCTTGCAATCCCGTTGGAATTAAATTAGATTTTAAAAATATATAAATGTATGCCAGTATTTAATAAATAGTAAATTTAAGCATGAAATTATAATATATAAAGTATTATAAATTTTTTTCTAGCCCCAGCTATCAACCCCTGCTAAATCTTATAATTTTACTGTGGCTGAGGCGGGATATGAAAAAGTCACATTTTTAGCCGGGGCCCCGATCACTTACTAATTATAGGCACATGGAATGATTAGATTCTATGCTAATTATTATCAGATAGCTCTCAGTGTTCTAATTAAATCAAGACTCAATTGAATGTTGCAAAACTTGTTGCAGATTTTCGAAATAAAACAAAAGTTCTTGATATATTGCCAATTATTGAGTTGCAGATTATTCTTAACAAGCTGTTAACTAACAAGCTGTTTTATCAACCATTGTTCTTTGAAAGCTACCAACTTTTTTAAAACATTAGTTTAAATAATTCTTTTACTAAAAACTTTTTATGAGTTGAGATGTACTAAAATTTCTGTGCGCTTATTAAATACCACACCATTAACTACCAAGTCAACAACATAAAATGAAAAAGAGTTCTAATTTTTCATTATTCTATTTTTTAAAAAGTTTTTTCTGAACATTTATGCCTTTTGTCTTATGCTCAAACGTGCTATCATCTCTATAAAAATAAGCCAAAACTCATTCTTGCTAGGCTTTTCATTCAACAAGTTGCACCCTTTTACTGTATCTGTCCCTTCATGCTACAAAAAGTTTTATTAATTCAGTTTTTTTCCTTGAACATCAAAACAACCTTATAAATCCTACTCATCTTTATTTTTTATATAACTTTTAACTTTTTAAGTCTTCAGTTATACGTTTCCTAGTATTTTAACTTGTTCTTTATTTTAAAATAACTCATAATTTAATAGTGGTTGCTTGCAATCCCGTTGGAAGAAAATTAGATTTTGAAAATATATAAATTTATGCCAGTATTTAATAAATAGTAAATTTAAGCATAAAATTATAATATATAAAGTATTATAAATTTTTTTCTAGCCCCAGCTATCAACCCCTGCTAATTCTTATAATTTTGCAGAGGCCGGGGTGGGGTTTGCAAAATGTCACATTTTTAGCCGGGGCCCCGGTCACTTACTAATTATAGGCACATGGAATGATTAGATCCTATGCTAATTATTATCAGAAAGCTCTCAGTGTTCTACTTAAATTAAGACTCAATTGAATGTTGCAAAATTTGTTGCAGATTTTCCGAATAAAACAAACTATATTCTTGATATACTGCATATTATGGAGTTGGATATCATTTTTAACAAGCTGTTAACTAACAAGCTGTTTTATCAACTATTGTTCTTTGAAAGCTACCAACTTTTCAAACATAATTTTTATAAGTCTGATCTTGTTTAACTCAAAGCAAAACTCAACAAAGATATCTTTAGAAAAAGTTAAATGCAAACCTATATAGGTAATAACACAATAACACCTTTATTAGAAAGGTAGAATATTATATATCTTTTATTAAATTAAGAATTAAAACATTAGTTTAAATAATTCTTTTACTAAAAACTTTTTATGAGTTGAGATGTACTAAAATTTCTGTGCGCTTATTAAATACCACACCATTAACTACTAAGTCAACAACATAAAATGAAAAAGAGTTTTAATTTTTAATTATTCTGTTTTTTTTTTTTTTTTCTCTGAACACTTAAGGTCTTTTGTCTGAAAAAAGATCAAAATCTTTCTAATAAACAACATGCCTGGTATCTTGATTTAATAAATTGTGGCATATTGTTTACCTAATATATCTGTTTATTTTATTAAGGGGTTAAGACTTTTGCATGATTTGTAGAGTTAGCAAAATAACTAAGGCAAAATAATGGCCATAGCCACGAAATTATCAGTTTGAGATTCTTGAAGGCTTCTTGATTCAACGGCTTCTGAATAATTATCTTTATTGGCCTCTGATGTCTATTTATATCTGATTTTTTTTTATTTTTTTTTACAATTCATTACTTTTAATTTTAATAGTAATATTGTTAGATTTGTTAGAAAATGTATTTTAAAGAAAAACATTAGTTTTATTTCATTTAGCAATGGTGGTCCAGGTCTAACCATTTTTTGAAAAACTAAAAATAAAGTAAACCTAAAAATAAAACAAATAAGTTATCGCAATATCTGTTTTCTTTTTCTTTTTTTTTGTGATTATTTTTATCTAATTTTGATCTATTTTTGCTGCATAAACCAAACTAGAAATATGTTTCCTCAGCACCATATTAATCATATATATCCTCAGTACCATAATAATTATATATATCCTCAGCACCATAATAATCGTATATGTCCTCAGCACCATAATAATCATATATATCCTCAGCACCATAATAAATCAACTGAGGATATTCATTATTATTGTAAATTCTTGTGGTTTCAATTTTCATTCCAAATCTCTTCCACAATCTGTTCTGCTCCTGTCATAATTAGAGATGCAGTAAGTTCCTCAGAAAGTGCATTTAAAATATATAATTAGTTGAATTAGGTATACATATAATTGATATACATATTTGCAAAAATAGCACTTTTAAAGGAAGTAGCCTTAAAAGGTAGAGCCTGATTATAATAAAACAGAAAAAGAAATTATTTATTCTCAGGAAATGTGGATGGTCACTTTTAAATTGCAAAGAAACCTAAGTGACTGAATAGAATTGAGTTCTCTTCCAATAGTAAAGATCAGTATTGACATTTTTTTCCTGTCTGTATTTTACCATCAAGATGATGCATATGATCTTTAATCAGTAGATAAAGTCCTGATTGGAAGACACATTTTCCTTTTACACTATCTGTTACCTCTTACAGTCTCTGTTATCTTTACACCACGAAACAGCTTTTACCAACTGTTTGTTTTTTTGTATTTGTGCACTTTCTTGCAGCCACTGCTTCTAAATGACATTTTGGATTTAAAGACTTTGTTAGAAAACATTATGTAAACTTTTTTTTTGTTTTTTAATATTTGATCTTATATGAAAAAAATCTCTATACAAGATGCTTTAACAATAATTCAAAACATAGATAAGTAAAGTTAAATAAATCTGCCACCTGTGATATAGATACATAGACATGTATAGAGGATGTCTGTTTTGTTATTGGGTGTACCAAATAAAATCAAATAAATGTTTTCCATTTTGTTGGAAAGAATAGTTTTTCTATTATATATAATAAATAAAACCAAATTAAAGCAAGAATTCAACAATTTATGCATAATTTATGCATAATTATGCATAGTTTGTTATTTGAAACAGTTAGAGAGAAAATAAAAGCCTGAATACATATTACTAAAACAGTTTCATAACTTTGCGATATTGCTTGTCAAATTAAAGATAATTTAAAAAACAATTTAAATATTTGGATAGAGATATAACTAACTTTTGACTTCTTTAACTTAATTAGAAACTTGAATTGACATGCCTTATTTTATTTTGTTATTTAAAACCTTTTACATACATTCTGAATAAAATTTATGTCAAGTTTTATTGTTTAATTATCATCAGCATGCAAATACTATTAGTAACAACAAGTATACAATATATCAATGGACATCCCCAATTTTATTACATAAAACATCTTACTCTTAACTTACATTTTGAATCATAAATAAGGAAAATTTGTGTTTATTTTAACATTTTTAAGTGTTGAAATTTTGTTTAAAATATTGCTTAATTCACATGCTTAGCACTAGCATTCCGAAAACAATGGGAATCAATGTAATAATGAACTTACAGTTTTTTATAGAGCTTTTAAAAACTTAAAAATATATAATAAATACATTATTAAGTAATAAATACAAATAGTAATTAAAAAATAAATACAAATGATAGTATAAATATATTTTTTATGTATATTTCAGATCTCTATTAATAATCTCTTTAGTTATTGCTGAAAATAATTTTATAGTAAATGATTTATCTCTTATTATTATTTATTATGATTATTTATTAAACTATTTAAATGCAGTTTTTTTGTTCAAAGTGCATGCCTTTTGTGGCATGCATTAAGAATAAAAATTAATAAATATTAATTTTTATTCTAAATGCACGCATAAAAATTATATATATATATATATATATATATATATATATATATATATATATATATATATTATATATATATATATATATATATATATATATATAAATATATATAATATATATATATTTATATATATATATATATATATATAAATATATATATATATTATATATAAATGTAAATATTTTTTTAAATAAAATTTTAAATGTATTATACAAAATAGAGTACTCAATGTTCTTATATATATATATATATATATATTAGGGCTGTTCATGTGAACACAGGAAAAAAAAATTTTTCTCGGATTTGAATGCATAGTTGTTTATTTTGTGCCATTTGACATAGTAATTGACTGTGGAAAAAATCTTTCCAATCAGATAATGTTTAGGGGGTGCTCAATGACCATAAAGTTTTACGAAAAACGTCAAAAGCGTGTAAAAAGTTCCAAAGTTCCAAAAATTTCTAGAACCTGGTTAGTTAGATTTTTTCCACTGAAATATTGTCTGATTGCGTGCTATATAGATTAATTAAAGTGCAGCAGATTAACTGTCATCAGGGCACCAGACTAAAAAATGTCTGCTAGTGTTTAAAACAACTGTGTTTATATCATTTTGTTAAAATTTGTATTCATAATTTTAATACTATTATTTAACTCAATTTAGAATTTGTTGAAACAGAATAAAAAGGTTTACAAGTATAAATATTATTTTTATTTGGAATTTCAGTTTGACAACAAATGTATTAATATTTTGATAGTACCTAACCTTAGTAACCTATTACAGAAAACTAGCATGGTAGTCTGGTAGTGTATTGTTTGTTATTAAGTGCAGATAATAATGATTTCTAATTTGAAAATATTTATTTAATTTCTTTAGTAATAATTATTATAATATATTGCTGCAGCTGCATAAACCAACAACTGAATGATAAGTTTGTATAATATGGTATTGAGTTTTGATTTTCTCATAATATTTCAGTTATCATTGAAATGGCAGCATCATCTCGTGTTGCTATCTCTACACGACTTCAAACCAAAATCTTTTTAATTGGACAACCAGAGCCAAATCTTCCAGATAAAGTTCTTCCCTTAACATCTGATGTTTTAAAAACATTTTTTTATCATCTTAATTCAACCAAAAAGTCAGTGCCTGAAAGTCTTAAAACAACTGTTGATGAACTGATTATTATTTGGAATAAAGCCCGTATTCCGACAGCATTTCATCCGAATGTAGTCTTAAAGTTGAAAACTTTAGTCCAGGAATTTAAATTAATAAAAAAAAAAAAATCCAGATTGTCAGATTCTCAGAAATCGAGAGAGAAATCATTTACAGACACCATTGGCCTACTTTTTGACATTGCCCACAAGGATGCTGAAACCATGATCAGAATTGAAGAAGATAAAGAATTTTTATTGGATCAGAGATGTCAGAGAAAAATGGTGATGTTTGGAGAGGACAAAGAACTTTCAAAATTAGAAGAAAGAAATGAAGCAAGGAAACAAGCAGAGAGAGAACGAAAGCTAAAAGAAGAGCAAAGACAATCTGGTGCGAGTGCAATAGTTCCTGTTATTGAACCTTTACATGACGAAAGTTATAGTGATGACAACGATAACGATGCTGTTGATAATGACAAAATGGTTGATAGAGATTTTGAGATAGAAATCCCTGTTTATTACAGACAACAAGTCAGTAAAGCAAGTTCTTCAGGGTCAGCTGAATCAAGTTTAGCAAGTACTCCAAAACGACAATGTATCTTAGATACAATTCTTGACTCGCCTGATGTTTCATCAACATTAGACAGAATTAATCTATCTGACACAAAATTTACTATACTAGCAGCAGCAATTGCAAGGGCTGGTGGACAGAACCTTGATGATGGATCATTGTCACGTTCTACAGTCCGTAGAAAACGAACCTATCATCGATCAAATATTGAAGCCACTGTTCGAACTGAATTCTGCGATTTGGACAAACCACCATTAATCGTCCACTGGGATGGCAAACTGATGATAGATCGTACAAATTCTGCAGCCCCTAAAGCAAATGTTGACCGGCTATCTGTAGGTGTGACAGGTCACAATGTTGACAAAATACTTGGAATAGCAAAACTATCAGCTGGAACTGGAGAAGCCCAAGCAAAAGCAGTTATTCATCTGCTTAATTTCTGGGACATAATTGGTGATGTTATTGGAATGAGTTTTGATACTACAGCCTCTAACACTGGCTCCAAAAATGGTGCATGTGTAGTTCTAGAGAAACATATAGGTAGAAATTTGTTATATTTCGCTTGCAGACACCATGTTCATGAGATCATAGTAGCAGGAGTGTTTGGATCACTATTTGGACCATCATCTGGTCCCAACATACCTCTTTTCCAGAGATTTCAGCAATATTGGCCCAAAGTTAATCAAGGAAATTTTAAACCTCTGGATGACATTCGAATGAAAATACCCCTGGTGCAAGAACTACAAAATGAAGTGATTGCATTCCTCAAAGAAAACCTGCATGTTAAAATGCCAAGGGATGACTACAAAGAAATCATGGATCTCTGTCTGTTAATACATGGAAAACTGCCGGATCAAGAAGAGAAAAATTATCATTTCAAGATCCCTGGTGCTTATCGCATGGCTCGCTGGATGGCCAAGGTTATTTATTGTTTTAAGATTTATTTATTTCGTGAAGAGTTCAAGTTGACCACAAAAGAGGAAAAAAATCTCTGTGAATTTTGCTTATTTGCTAGTCTGGTTTATGTAAAATCTTGGATATCATGCACAAATGCCAGCGATGCTCCAGTTAATGACTTGTTTCTGTTTCAGCAACTTAAGCAGTTTGCAGTTGTGAATAAAACGATTTCCGAAGCAGCAGTCAAGAACTTTCAAAACCATTTGTGGTACCTTTCACCAGAATTGGTCCCACTAGCTTTGTTTTCAAACAAACTTCAAACGGAAGAGAAGCGAAAAATGATTTCCAACATGAAATTTCACGGTGAGAACTGGTCTGAAAGGTTGATCAAATTAAAGAACATTGAAAGTCTAGAGAAGAAATCTCTGGACATGCTGGTGACATCAGTTTCAGCAAGTGCGTTGCGGTCAATGAAGGTTGATATTGATTTTCTGTTCAACAACGATCCAGCTACCTGGAATGATTCCCCAGAATACCAAGAAGGAAAAAATTTAGTATATTCATTGAAAGTAGTAAATGATGCTGCCGAACGATCTGTGGCTTTAATGTCGATGTTTAATGAATCGATTACAAGGAATGAATCTGAAATGCAGAGGTTAATTCAGGTGGTTGAGGATCACAGAAAGCGAGTGCCAGATGCCAGAAAGTGTACTCTGAAGAGTTATAGTCCTCGCTAGCATTAACATTGCACGAACTATAACATTACGATAATTAAATGTTAATTGCTCATATGTTTTTTTGTTTATAATTCGTATTTTAATCAATGACAAAGAGTCAAAAATCCTAGTGTTTTATTTTGGAAAAATTCTGATATAACAAAAACCGCAGAACTTTAGTCGTATTGCAGTATTTTATTTCATTAATTTCTCTGCTAATAAACCAGTCTAAAGTGGATGTGGATTGTAATTTGTATTCAGAATTTAATATTTAGAGATAATTAAAACTGATCAAATCTGAAAAATCTAATTAACCGGGTTTTAGAAATTTGTGGAACTTTGTTACTTTTTCCATGTTTTTCACATTTTTCATAAAACTTTATGGTCATTGAGCACCCCCTAAACATTATCTGATTGGAAAGATTTTTTGCACAGTTAATTACTATGTCAAATGGCACAAAATAAACAACTATGCAATCAAATCTGAAAAAAAAATTTTTTTTGGACAGCCCTAATATATATATATATATATATATATATATATATATATATATATATATATATATATATATATATATATATATATATATATATATATATATATATATATATATATATATATATATATATATATATATATATATATATATATATATGTATACAGTGCTTCCTGAAAGTATTAGCGCACTCATTTTTTTTACCTAAGGGAACTTCAAATGAATGTAATTTGAAAACAATAAAAGGCTGATTGACATTTTTTTTATAACTTATTCATAAAATAAAGCAGAAATACTAATTGTCAAATATATAAAAAATATTTCTTTATTATTATCTTGAACTCAATAAGAATACAATTAGAGTGATAAAAACAATATTAAAAAAGTGTGCAAAAACATTAGCACACTTACAGTTTTTCGAAGATTTTAAGAAAGTTTAATATTTTATGTGATCACTTTTATTTTTAAAGCATGCTAAGACTCTATGCGGCATAGAATGTATAAGTTTTCTGATTGATTCTTGTGGCACGGTATTTCACAACTCTTGCATCTGCGTTTTGAGCTGCACCAAGTTAGTGGGCTTGCTTTTTTGTAATTTGCAGTCCATCCAACTCCAAAAATTCTCAATAGGATTTAAATCAGGCGAGCGAGCGGGGCAAGGCATTAGATTCAACCGTTTTTCTTCCATGTATTGCTTTATTGAGTTTGCTGTGTGGCAAGGAGCGTTGTCTTGTTGAAATTGCCATGTGGAGTCAGCCTTGAAAGCGTCTATTGATGACTTTAAATAATCTTCTAATATCTCTCTATATCAATGTTGATTAAGGCAATCAGTGTAAAGATGCGCCAGTTCATTGCTAGATCCAGCAATGCAGCCCCAAATGGCAATTGAACCTCCTCCTCCTTGATCTCTTGACATGATAAAAGGTGGATTATATTTTTCGTTTTTGTATCTTCTCATGACAACCCTTTTCCTGCGATTAATAAGTTCAAAATTTGACTCGTTCGAGAAAATTACTTTTCTCCATTGCTCTACAGTCCATGCAGCTCTCTCTTTGCACCATTTTCTTCGCTTGAGACGGTCTTTGATACTTAATAGTGGCTTCTTTGTTGCAAGGTATGAATTGAGATGTTTTTTCGTCATAAGCTTGCTAATTGTTGATCGGCTTACTTGATGTGCACCCAACGCTGTATTCAGATCTGAGGTGATTTTGGCTATGCTCATGTTTTGGGTTGCGTCTAGCGAGCATAATTACTTTATTTTTGTCCCTTTCTGACATTTTTTTGGGACGACCAGAGCGACTTTTGTCTTTTACTGTTCCAAACTCATTATAGTTTTTGAGTGTTTTTCAAATGCTGCATTCACTGATTTCAAGTTGACGTCCGATTTCTTGATTGTGAGACCACTTTTGTTCAGGCCAACAACTTACCCCTTCGTTTCAATTGATATGCTCCTTAAACCCATATTTTTGTTGTTGCAATTTTAAAGTTTTAACTAACTGTATTTCAAATGATATTTCCGCCACTTCAATTTATTCTTCTTATATTTTTATTAACTATTATTAATCAGCAGAGAGTTTTTAACAAAAATTAACCAAAAAAGTTTTTATCAAAGGAATTAAACGAGTGTGCTAATACATTTTAAATGAGTGCGCTAATACTTTTGCATGCTTAATTTCAGACATTTTTCCAAGTAGTCATTAAACTTCTAATTAACTCTTAAAATAAACAAGCAGGCTGACAATATTTGACATTACAATTAAATTTAATTGGTTTTATATATATATATATATATATATATATATATATATATATATATATATATATATATATATATATATATATATATATATATGTATATATATATATATATATATATAAAGGGTTGCCCGACATCTGGCTTCTATGATAGAGAACATAGTAAAAAAATTTATTTTTACAGGTTTGGCGCTGTATTCTCCTCAGTCATTGACGAGAAAGGCGTGATAGCACTTGATTCCTGATAATGCTTGCTATTATTTCTTTTGAAAGCTTGGCCTTGGGTTTTTAAATGTTTAAAAATGTGGTGAAAAAACCTGACAAAAAAAGAAAGTTATAAACAACCTAAACTATAAGAAATGAAAGAAATCTTAAAGAAGATGAAATAAAAAAATAAAATAAAAAAACTATAAATTAAAAAAAACAAACTAATCTTACACTAAAAACGTTTTTGTTTACGTTAAGGATGAATAGCTTAAAGATTAAAACTTTATTTTTTTTTTAATTCTTTTATAGTAGAAGGCAAACTCTTTTAAATAGAAAAAAACTTACATCATTTAATTAAAATCAAAATTTAGTACAAATAATAAGCCTATAGTGAAAAAATAATAATGCAATAAAATTTTATATATTTTAATTTACACACTTAAAACTTTTCAAAGATAATATATAATGTCAGCGCTAAGTTTGGTGCAAGTTTCAGGTTCGAGTATTTTTATATGAACTTTCATTTTGAAAGTTTTTAATTTTTGTTATATAAATTTCAACTGTTATTTTTGTTTATCAATCATAAAAAGTTATTTATTTTTTTTCAAAGTTTATTAGAATAAGCAGTAGAATAATTTTTGTTATCAAGAAAAAAAACATTTTAAAAAACAAAAGCAGTAATGGTTTGGATTAGGAAATTCAGCGACCAATATAATCATAAATACATCAAATTTTTCAGGCATCGATTGACCTAAATAAAGTTAAGAATACCATATTTTAGTTGCATCAAAATATTTAAACTAAGCTTTTATAGATAAACTGAAATTGTAGAAATAATGTAAGGGGAGTAAGTGGAACACCTTTTCATAGCCTCTAATAATATTTATTTTGAAGTTTTTTTATTTTTTAAGTTCTGATCTTAAATAGGTACTTAAGAGGAAGCAGAACTCCTTAACAATACTCCCTGATATTGTATAGTGATTTATTCACTTTTAATTTTTATTAGTTTTTAGAAGAACAAAATGTTAAATGCAGAAAAAAAAAATATGTTTAAGTATAAAGAGTTTTTTAAAATGGCATTTTCTACAAACACAATGTTAATAAACCTAAGAATTTAAGAATTTAAAAACTTTTCTTTTGTGGGGAAAAGAAACAATTTTAGGATATATGGAAGAAAATAGTTAGTTAAAATAGTACGGTGCAAGGTTTGTGCAAGAAACAAAATAGCTATTTTAAGCGATCCTTTAGTTAAAGGAGATTAATTTTTTTTAAATGTGTCCAGAGGAAACTTGTGTAGTAACTAATCATCAGGTAAAAACTGAAATTATTTGTTTAATTTGAATTTATTATGCTAGGATAAATACCTATGCTCACCTTAATCTCTAGTATTCTATTAAAATGTTTATCCTAATGCATTTCTAAAATATTCTCATCAATGTTTTAAAGTACTGCTTACAGGAAAAATCTTCTTTCGACTACTCCAGGTCAGGTCAGGTTCAGAATCATCACAATCACCCTGGTATTTGTATCATGTAACCCAGTACTACTTGCCTCATGCCCTGCTGTCTTATAGGGTTTGCCTTTTTAGGCAAAGGCTAGGAGTAACAAATCCCCTGCTTTGGGTGAGTAAATGCTAGAAATGGTGTCTTGATAAAAATGCTCATCTTGGACAGATGTTAACTGCACCCAGCTACTGTCTTGTAGAAGGTCTTCTAAGTAAAGACTTTAGGGTTAGGCAGAATAATTCTGTTGACCAGCCTTGCACTCCTTCTTCATCTACATCTGGCATAGATGTAAACTTGTGTTACATTAAATATATACATATATATATATATATATATATATATATATATATATATATAATATATATATATATATATATATATATATATATATATATATATATATATATATATATATATATATATAGATATATATAAATATATATATATATATATATATATATATATATATATATATATATATATATATATATATATATATATATATATATATATATATATAGATATATATATATAGATATATATATATATACATATATATATAAATATATATATAAATATGTATATATATATATTTATATATATATATATATATATATTTATATATATATATATGTATATATATATATATATATATATATATATATATATATATATATATAAATTTTTGTAAAATTTATTTAAAATAGTTATTAAACATATGTTCTAATTTGTAGAAACTGGAAATATAACTGGAACTGCATCAACTCCAATCAAAGAATGCATTTTTTACAATGGTTTGTTCACAACTTGTGTATGCAGAAATGGACAGAAAATCCTTAATAATATTATTTATTGTCAAGGTTTCTAAGCATTTTTTTCAAAATAAAATATCAGTATAAATTGCAATCATTAAAATTTTTTTTTCAGTAAAAAACTTTATTTTCCTTTAAAGTTTAAATAATGTTTTATGTAGATGGTGTTGAGATTACACAGGATTCGCTTTTAATGGAAGATGAAGTACCTTTAGCAAGAAATACTTATGTTACAACCTTAAAATCATTAAATAAAGAATATTCTGTATTGTTTGAAGTAAAGCCAAATGCTTTTGACAATAATTGGAGAAGCATTATTCATTTATTTCCAGATAACAGCAATAATACTACTCAAAATAGCAATCCTGCTATTTACTTTGCCCCAAATGGTAGTTTGTATGTTACTTCAACTATAAATGGTTCATTCCACAGTTTTTATTATTCAATGCTCTTTTATTTAAAATCTTGGAGTCAAATTAATGTAAGACAAGAATTTTA
>NC_088924.1:17537500-17557500 GCF_038396675.1 Hydra vulgaris | reverse complement strand
ATGAATGTGATCAACAGAGACTTTCCAGCAGTGTGGACCAACTGGCCTGGCAACTCGCCCGACTTAAATGTCATCAAATGTATTTGGTCAAGACTCCAGGACAGTGTTTTACACAGTCCTCGACCTCGTAATCGTGAACAGTTGATCAGACGTGTTGAACAGGAGTGGGCTGCCATTACGCAAGAAGAGTGTTTTCGCCTAGTAGAAAGCCTGCCAAGGAGAATTACCCAATGCATAGAAAGAAATAGACAAAATACTGATTACTGACTATTAACATATATTCTTTGTCTAATTAAATTGATATGACAGTAATAAAATGGTATGTGTTGAAATACCGTATTCTTAAACCGAGATATAGGGGGTCAGAAATTAAGTATACACCCTGTATATATATATATATATATATATATATATTAGGGATGCACCAATGCATCAGCATCAGAATCGGCTTGCTGATGTATCAACCATTTAGCCTATACATTGCATCGAGATTAGTTATGGTAACCGTCGGCCAATGCCGATTGTTTTGAAAAATTAGTTATTTTAATTTTGTGTTTCTATATTGTATACAAAAATATAATTTTTTCACAAACAAAAATTCATGTATAAGCCTAAGTGTTTATATAGACATTTCTGCAACCACTAAACCTTTAAATATTTTTAACAGTTTGTTTTTTTATTAGGAGCTCCCTGCATTTAGTGTCTTTTTATAATTTAGGAAAGCAATTGAATAACTTATAGAATTAAACTATACAAGGAGATAAGTTTAAAATTAAGAAATGTAAATGTAATGTAAAATTAAAAAAAAAATTTCTGCCAGATGTTTCTCTTCATGATATTTTTATTTTATGAAATTTACAAATTGTTTTTAACAATTTTTGGACGTTTATTTTCATCTATATCAAATTTTTGGACTTATAGTTGCTATTTTTGTATTTATATAATTTCCAACTATATACATAAAATATTTATATATATGTAAATATTCATAAAATATAGTTAAAATCTTAGATTTTAGAAAAAAATTTAATAAAAAATAAATTGACAATGAGTACAGCAAATAAGCATTAAGTAAATAAGCAAGCATTAAAATTGACCGTTAACATTATATTTAAAAAAAAAATCCTAATTTACCTATTAGTAAAAAAAGAAAAGAGTACAAATTTGAATTTAGAGTTGATACCAATCCATCAGTTTAAGCCTGTATCAATCAGCATCAAAAGTAGGCATCGATGCACCCCTTATATATATTTATATATATATTAATTTGTAAAACTATTTTAATAATAAAAAACAATACATGTTTCGACTAACACTAGTCATCTTCAGTTAAAAATAAATATTTAAAATTTGTTAAAATACCTATAAAAGTGTTAAAAAAAACAATACAAAATATAATTATTCTTGTGCAAACTAATAATAATATAATTACAAAAATACAATAAAATCAATCAAAAAGTTTATTGTGCCATACTAAAGAAATAGGATATAACAAAAGAATAGGTTAAAAAGACGCACAATATGTATAGAAAATAGTAGCTAAACAGAAAGTGTTATTTGAACATGGTTAACCTGTTTATTCATACCAGGAAAAAAATTTACAAATTTTTAGTGAGGTTTATACTAATTTAATATTTGCAGAACGGCAGTATCTTTTAGCAATTGAATTTGAAATACTTTTAAGAGGTAGTTTATGTCAGAGTAAAACCCAAGTTTAATACTATTAATTTTAAACATATTATTGATAAAGCATTTAATTAGACTATCTTTGATAAGACAACCTTATAGGTATTTTAACAAATAACTGAAGATGACTAGTGTATATAAATATTCTATGAATATACTTCATTCTATGAATCTAAAACATTTATTACTTATTTACATGGAACAAATTTCATTAGCATGGAGATGTTTATAGAAATGAGACTTTTTATCCCTCTTGTAATGTTCAGATATCTGTGTCTTGAGATGGCGAGTAGTTTTATCTATATAACAGGAGTTACATCCTGCACATACAAATTTATAGCCCACAAACTCTGAACTTTTTGAGGAATAGGATCTTATATATGTATGTATGTATATAAAAAATTTTTTTAAGCACCAAAAATGTAAATATTTTAACTTAGGAATAGTCACATTAAAAGGATAAAACTTAATTAAATGGTGAGTTACACAAAAATAAGATTTAGTAGATGGCATAAGAGGCTTATATTATAGTATTTATAGGAAAAAGAAAGCAACATTGCGATGGTGTGACAGTGGTTAAAGGTTGGGGTAAGAGCAGGTCCAACTATGTTTACAATGTGTTTTTGCACCTTGTTTAAAAAAGAAAGGGCATCATTCAAAGATTTGCTCCAGATATGGCAACAGTATTCTATACAAGGACGGGTTTGAGATTTATAAAGATAAAGAATATAATCTGAATTAAGAAAATGGCAAGCATGATAAAAAGAAGCAACCTTAGCAGATGCTAATTTTGCAATGGATTAATGCATGGTTTCCAAGAAAGATTGGAAGTTAGAGTTAATCCTTGAAGACAAACGGTAGATAACTCATCGAGTAAATTACCATTCATAATAATATTTATCTAAAAAAAATTGAGTTTTATCTGAGTTGAAGTTCACTAGCCACTCAGAGTTCCATACTGTAGCAGTAGTGAGATCCTTTTCAAGCTCAAATGCTCCCTCTAAACAATCCGAGAGTGTTGGCTTCTTATCAAGATTAGAATCAATGGTAATATCATCATATAACAATAATAAATTAATTTTTTTTAGTTTACATTTTTTAAATGTAAATAATAAAAAGTATTAAGCCAAAAGATTGAATTTTGAAAAAACCCTGAAGTTACAGGAAATGAAGAGGAGTGCTGTCCATTGAGGGCGACTTAAATACTACAATTGGTAAGAAAGGATTCATTAGTCTAGAATTTGTTACCTGATACACTTTAAAAAGAGAGCTTATGGAGAAGACCTGCATGCCACACTTTATCAAAGGCTTTAAAAATGTTGATAGCGATAGTCATAACCTCTCCACAGCTAACTAATGCACAATAAAACCTATCTGTTACTACCGTTAATGAATCAGCAGTAAAAGGAAAAGTTATTAGATTTAAGATGGAAGATTAAGTGTTTGTTAATTAAAGACTCAAAAACCTTGCTTATAATAGTAAAAAGACTATTTGCATTGTAGTTTGACAAGTCAGATTGCACTACATTATTTTTAAAAATATCATTATCATTATAAATGATAATGATATTAATGATAAGCACTTGTTATTAGAGGTGTACCAGATTGAAAATTTTAAATTTTGAAATTTGGAACCGTATTTGCTGGAATTGTTAATAAAGTTCCGGCAGAGAGGAGATTTGTATTTATGCAATTTTTTACCTTCAAGATTGAAAGTGACAGCTTGCACCTCAGCATTGTGGCTACATAATATATATTAAAACCTATAATACATACATATATATATATATATATATATATATATATATATATATATATATATATATATATATATATATATATATATATATATATATATATATATATATATATATATATATATATATATATATATATATATATATATATATATATATATATAGAAAATGAACTGAAATTCCTTATTTAAGTATTTGTCGAAAATGGCTACAAACAATCTAATCTCATAAAAATCATAAAAGAAATAAAACGAAAGAACAAAAAATCACTAGTGACTACTAAAAACAAAGAAAACATCACCAGTACATATCCAACAATTTCATTCCCTTGGTTACCAATATTGTCTCTCAAATTACGTAAGGTGTTTAGGAAGGCAGGAAATAAAACAGTCTTTAAATCAAACCTGAACCTAGAAGCAATATTAACATCAAGAAATAAATCTAGACTACAAATGAATAGCCACCCAGGAGTCTACCTTATTAAATGTCACTGTAACAAAAAGTTTATAGGTGAAACAAAAATGCAAATAAAAACACGCATGCAGCATTACAAAAACAGTACAATAGGAAATAAAACAGAATGATCTGCATTAGCTACACACATGAGACATTGTTCACAACAAATTAACTGGTATAGTTGCAGAACTTTAAAAGTTGATGCTAAAAAGTTTGATAGGAAAGTTCATGAGGCACTCAAAATACAGTACCACCAATGTGCCCCTCAACAAAACGGCATCAATTTAGATGAGGGTCAATATGTTTCAACAAAATTTTTGACACCATTTATGGCACACTTACGTCAGAAAAAGATGAAACCATCCCATTGACATAAAATAAAACTGCCGTTTTAAAAATAAGATACAAAAAAACAAAAACAAAAAAAAGCAACAAAAAAAACAAACAAAACTTTGAAGCTGAAGACGCTGGCCACAACAATCTAGCGAAAATTTTTTTTAATAAAAAAAAAATAAAAATAAAAATAAATTTAGTATCGAGAGAAACTCGTATTAATTGATGTTTATAAAATAATAATTTACATACTCTCATACATGTCTACATTCAAGAATATATATATATATATATATATATATATATATATATATATATATATATATATATATATATATAATTTCAATATTTTGATTCTTGTTTCATTTAAATCTCATATGTTGATTTTGTTTGTTTTTTATAAATTTATTTATTGAAAGTTTTAACCTGCATAATGTTTATGTTTAAAATTATTTCTTTGTTTTCTATTTTTCCATCTAGGTTAAAATTGAAATATTTACTGTATTAGGCATCCTATACTTTTTAATTATTTAAAATTTAAGTAACATTTGAAATGAGACTATTCTCAGGCGAAGGTCATTTTTGATGAAAAAAGAGCTAGTTTGTTGCCCAAAACTGTTAGCAACTCTTTTTGTACCACATTATTCCTAAACCTTCAGAAATCCTTACATAATTGATTACATATTTGCAAATAAAACTACATTGTGTTTGTTAAGGATTTTGCATTTGCTGCCTAGATTTACCAATAGTTCTTCATTGCCTGTAGCAAAATAATTTTTTGATTTAATTTACAGAGTCTGTGCCACATGTCTTAAAAAAAAAGGTAAACAATAAATTCTCTCAATCTGGCCTGAAATATTGTTATTCTGGCCAGAACCAGAATGACCTAAAGTCACAAAATCCGGCCGGAATCCCGGTACTTCCCTACTTGTTATATAGTTTTAAAAGTATAGACGACAACTCCTGAAAACACTTCTGCAGTATATTATATTATAGTGCAGGATATTGTTAGTGGAATCAATAGATGAGATTGATGAAAAGTTCTTAGCAAACAATTCAGCTTTGTATTTAGGTGAGGTAACAAAATGTGAACATTGCAGGAGAGAAGAAAAGACAGATTTCCCTTTATTATAGACACTGTTATAGATTCTGCAGAAGTCTGGAGCCTATTTTTTGAAATAATGTTCAAGATTTAGTGACCTGAGAATAGCTGGCTTTGGCATTAGACAAAACCTTTTCACAAAAGTTCAAACAGAATCATAAAATGCAAAACTTTTAAATTTAAGTATAATTTTTCAAAATATTTATTTATATTTAATCTTTTTTGTTCAAAAGTTTTTTTGTTTTTAATATTTTGTAAACTTTTTATTTAAGTGTTTTATACTACTAAAGTAGTATAAAAACATTTAATTAGAAAGTTTATACAACAACAAAAAAATCTTTATGTTTTCGACTATATTAACTTTATGAATTATAAAAAAAGTTTGTCGAAAAATATCGTTGTTGTTGCTGTTTATAAAATTATTAAAATGGATTGTTTCAAAACATTTACATTCTTCATTAAAAAAAATTCTTTTAAAAAAAAAATTTTCTTTTTTTATTTATGTTAATTTATTTAATAGCGTAATAAAACTTTATTTAAAAGTGTTTAGCCTAATTGAAAACATTTTATTAGAAAGTTTACATAGCATTATAAAAAATAACTTTGTTATATTTTTGACTATTAAATTTAAAAAGTTTATTGAAACAACCATTTTTGTTGTTGTTTATAAAATTAATTGTACAAATTGTTTTAAAAACATTTACATTTGTTGTAAAAAATATACTTTTTAACTATGTAATATCTTTCTTTAATTTAAACATAATGTTTTTCATAGTTTCGCAATCACATTTACATTTTTAATTTTAAAGGAGAATATAAAGAAATAATGGTTTCATTCTGAAATTAATTTAGATATTTAGATATTTAGTATCTAAATATCTAAATTAATTTAGAGACTTTTATTTGAACCATAATAAAGGTCTCTAAAAAGTCACTGCCTCCTTTATTTGTGCCCTTATCTATTATAAAGACCAGATCAAGGAGAGGACAACCAACCTTATCTTTCTTTTTATTAAGAAATGACTTATAATTAGTTGCACCCTTCACATAGGCCAGGTTTGCATTTTCGGATAGTTGGGTCTAATGGTCTTATATGCTGTTAATCTTAGATAAAAACAAAGTATTAGAAAAATTTACAAGCATCTCAAAATGGCTGAAAATTGGACTTTTTAAGCGAATGGACATTTTGCTTTTAGATATATTTAAGTTCTAAACTGCAACAAGCTGCTTTTATTTTGCCCATTTATTGCAGACAGTGGTAGCCAATCAGAAGATAGTAGTAGCCAATCAGAAGACAGTAGTAGCCAATCAGAAGACTTATCTGTAAAGACTTGTGGATGAATAGAATAATGCTACAGTTAGTTTAATTTTGGCATATTTTAGCAATTTTATGATTTTTTCCAAAGTTGAGGAGGTCATAATTTTTTTCTAATTTAATACAAGTTAATAAAAACCACTTTTTTAAAGACAACTATCCAGAAAATAGTTCTAGAAAAAATGAGACACTTGTTGAAATGAGAAAAAAGTTATACAGCTCTAAAGTAGTTTGTTTTGACCATTTGTAAATCGAGGGGGGCCACTGTGTCATGTTTCTAAGGCTATAATTTCTGAACCATTGTACTTAGAAGTCTGAAATTTCAAATTTAACCTATCTACATAATGCACATAAAAATATGTAAAAATCAGGAAAATCAGAGATGGTGACCCACAGGCGATTGGTTAAAATATAATGATTTGATCCATATATATGTATATGTATATATCTTAAATTTACAATAAACTGGCCATAACACACTTATACTCCTTCAAAGGATTGGTTTCTTGTTCTTTAGAAAATTTTTGTTTCATAGTAAAAATTTGGGTTTCATTGTAATGATAGTAGCATTTTCATAGTAATGAAAGTAACAGTAACATTTTTCCTTATAAAAACAAGTCTTTAAAAGATAGAAAACTAATTATAACTTAGTTAATCTTCGGTGAAGAGTTTAGATACATAAATAAAAAACTATTATAATCAAACTCATAAAAAAACTCATATATAAATTTAAACTCTTATATTGAAAAACTCATAATTATAAAGTACTAACAAATCAATTTCAAATATTAAAATATTGAATACCAGCACCAGCAAAAAGTTGGGGTGTGTGGTAAACTTATTTAACTCCAAATTTAAAATTAGACTAGTATATGTTTTGAGTACAGAATGACAAATTATTTCCTTAAAAAATTGATGGGTTGAAAGTTATATGAAAAATTTTATAACAAAATTAAGTATAGTGTATTTGGCTTTTCGTATTCTTCCTTATAATAAACAAACTATGCATACTTAAATTTTTATGTAATTTTTTATTTACATTTATAACAAAAATTATTGATTTTCAAATATTTATTTTATGATTTTAATCAAATCTTTATTTGAAACTTATTAATAATTGTATATATTTATTGTTGTTAATAATAATTGTCTAATTTTCTTGTTGTTACACTTATTAACAATATTACATTAGGAATTGGTATCCAACAATAGTTGTCGCTTTTTGGCCAGAAAAATTGTTTAGATGGACCATTTGAATGCATAAACTTCATTTTATATCACTAAATTCTTCGTTTTTTTCTTCAGCAACTGCAATTCGTCATCTTCATAAAAATCTTTAACAATTTAGACAATTTTAGGTTGAATACTTTTTCAAATTTTGTTCAATGGGAGTGAAAGTATGCCATTATAGCGTTTCATTTTGTGTGCTTTTTGAAAAGCATTTATACTAACTTCAAAGTAGCTAGAAGCATTCTTTCTAGACCAAGGTTCAGGAGGTAAAATAAGAATTTGTAATTTTTTTTATAGTCATATCTTTTCTTCATCAACAGTATCATAACAGTAGATTGGATATCATAACAGTAGATTGGATGCTTTATTTTGCCTTGTTTTTAAATAAGTATTATCATCTATAAAATATGAATGATTTATTTTATAAAAGTCTGCTAAATCTTTACCAATCTTTTATGTTGATGTTTTTTATTTTTTCTTGGCAGGGGCAACTTGTTGATGCAAAGCAACACTTGTAAATTAATAGGAGATTTTCCTAAACTTTCTAGGGATGAATTAATGAGTCAATAGTTCATCTTCTTGTGCCAATACTTCATCTGTTTCATTTTCAGTAAGGTATTTTGCTGGTACATCTGTTTTTGACTTACAGCTACTATATAATTTCCACCCTGATAAAACTCTTATCCCTAATGACTCTAAGTGTTTTGCTAACATTCTAGATATTGTAAAATAAAAAAGCATGTTTAAGATGTGTTTTGCATTCTTTTGCAGATAGAAACTGCGTATATTAATTATCTTACGTTTTACTTTTTTTATGCACTTTATAAACATCAAAGTATTTGTCATTTTTCTTTTCAAATTTTTTTCCAAAGTAATGAAAATGGTGATCATAAATACTGAATAATTCTTCACAAGCACGCAAATCAGATCTCCGTAAAATGTTTTGATGTCAGTGTCTAGTTCATTCAGTAAAAAAACTCTTTATTTCTAGAAAATGAAGTTTTATGGCATTAATAGTTTTTTTTATGGCTAGCCAGCTCAGGCAATTGTATAAGGGCTCACCAATGACTCTGTTACTGCTTCCATTCCAGAGTCTTTGCCGAGCCTTTTATAAATATAAATAGCCATTACAACATAAACCAGCAATCCAAGAATGGAACTTTATCGGTCCTTTAATGAACTTGCTGACATAGGCTAGCCACTTTTGGATCAGTCTATCCTTGCTGCCTGGAAAGTTACTTAATTTTAGCATTCTATCTTTTAAAGACTATACTATTACTACCACTAGTCGTTCCCGAGGATAGGTTTCCATTTATTTAGAAATCATTTTGTAACTTGTATATTGACCTAGAGTCTATGGTCCATTCGCTGCTCACTGATAATGGTAAAATTCGAAAAAAATAAATAAGAATTTGAGATAAGTTCAATTTTCAATAAAGAAGTAGTTTTTTATTTTTTTAAAAATGCATCGTTTGTTTACAATTCTAAATGTAAATTTAAAAAATGGTAGAAATCGATTAAATTATATTAGCCAAATTTAAAATTTGTTTGCTTAAATAAATCTTATGTTGATGAAATCCATATTCTTAAACAAAACATTATCAAAATACTTTTAAACCTTTAATTATCTTATTAGTAATTAGTTTTAATCATTAGTAGTTTTAACTTAGGATCAGCTGAGAGATGAAATTTATTCAGTGAGAGACCTTAAAATTTTGGAATTAATTGTATTCTACAATATATTATGGTTAAAATGTAAAGAAAGTCCAAAAACGTGGTTGTATTAAAAAAAAAATGGTTGTTTTGACGAGTTTTTACTGCTTAGTCTACACAATAAAAAAATTATTGCAGATATCGATCCCTATTATTATTAATCCCATGCCAAAGAGACTAGAGTTCTATGAAACACTAGTAAGATTAATCTTGATCTTGAGATAAAATGACTCCAAGCAGCAATTCTAGTAATATCACATCAGCTAATAAATGAGGACAATTATATATCAATTTAGAAGACTAATATAGATCACTCATAATATTATTTAGACAGAGATCTGACACCACGGTGTCCCTTGGATCTCTGTTTAAATGGTTTCAGATGGTAGATTAGAAGATGATTGCAATGATTATTTGAAGCAATAATTCAAAGATGGTTACTTAATGATAAACTCTCTAATGTCATCAACACAAACTAATAATTCAAGAAATCTTGAATTCTCAAATACAAACTACCAACATAGCTTTTTTGAGTTACAAGCAAATAAGAAAAAATAAGCTGGTTAGTCACTTTTTCATTGAATTTTCTGATTTTAAAGTTCTTAAAATAGTATCATAGAACATTAAGATAATTTCCTAGAACAAATATTACAGAGTATAATTAAAGGTAAGAGAATAGTATACAACAAAATTAAAAGTTGAAAAAAAAATAGATATAATATAAAAAATGCCTAATAACTTTTAATATATTTAATTATATAATATATACTAGTAAATTGTATATAGTTCTAATATGCTTATAAATTATACATAATTTTAATGATTATCTTTAAGTTAATTTAGCTAAATGTATTTAATTAATACTAAATATTTATTTATAGGTGACAATTTATAAATTATTTCGTAAACATAAAATTCTTTAACAATTATTAATTTAAAAGTCAATAATTAAACCTTGATTTAAATTAATTATATTACTTTATTTAAGTGCTGTATTTTATTTTTGAAATAAGAAAATACTGTTTTAAATTGGTTTAAATTAGGAGTCTGGACGCAGTGGACTGATTGGTCAAACTGCAGTGATACCTGTGTCAATTGCATGAAAAACAGAAGTCGCACATGTATTGTAAACAATATGGGTGGGGATTGTTTAGGAAACAGTACAGAGTTTGATACCTGTATCGGTACTTTTTTTTTATATTATTTTTTTAACAAATCACTCAGTGTTTTAAGCTAAAGTTGTTAAATTGAAGTACTTAAAAGTAAATAAAGAAAGTTATTAAATTGAGAGTTGATCATAGTTGCTAAATTTTTAATGTGTTTTCATCAATAAACCTTGCATGTTTATTAAATTTATATTCTTTAAAAAAACATCGTCTTCATACTTTTTAATTTTAGTTATCTAATTATCTAATTAATTTAATTATCTAAATGTATATTATAATATTTTAAAAAAGTTTTTTAAAGTATTATTTTATACAATTAATAAAAAAAGTTTTTAATATCCAATATTTAACTTAAAAAATGTTGCACTAAAACATTTTTTTTTCCTATTCTTTAATTTCAATTAAAAAGTTTTTTTTTAGTTTATAATACTATCTTCATTTTAATTATATTTGTTTAATATAAATTTTCAAAGACATATGCTTATATATTGTTAATGAATATAAAATTGATTTTAAATAACTCATAACTAACAAGCAAATAGAGTGCTTAAAATGTGCAAATTGTAATTAATAAATTTTTCTTTAAAAATTTTTAACTTTTTGAATTTTTTTTTAAACATCTTTGCTTCCAACAAGGCTGCAAGCAACTACAAATTAGTGTTGGAAGTTACTGGAAGAGAAAAGATGAAGATTGTAGAGCAAAATAATGATTGACAGACAACTTAAAGGATTCCAAATTATATGAATCAGAAAAGCAAGATGAAGGAAGCGAATTCCAAAGAACTGATGTTCGAGGAAAAAAACTAGAGGAATAAGAGTTTTTAGAGCATTCACAATCACAGTAAAAGGATGAGACTTATTTAAATGATAAGTAATAAGAGAATGAATTTTAGTAAATGGCACAAGAGATGCTAGCTCTTTAGAGCAGTGCCCATTGTAGTATTTGTAGAAAAGAGAAAGAGAAGCAACATTACGACAATGTGATAATGGTTGGAGGTTGGTTGCAAGAGCAGGTCCAACTATGTTTACAATGCGTTTTTGCACCAAATCAAAATGAGAAAAGGCTTCATTAGAAGATCTGCCCCAGATATGGCAACAGTATTCCATACAAGGCCAGATTTGAGATTTATAGAGATAGAGAATAGAATCCGAAGTAAGAAAGTGTCGAGCTCAATAAAGAGATGCAACCTTAGAAGATGCTGATTTTGCAACGGATTTGATATATAGTTTCCAAGAAAGATTGGAAGTAAGAGTTTATGACAAGAATAAATGGTAGTATCATCAGCGAACAATGCCACATTAGATGTGAGAATATCTAAAAGATTGTTAATGTATATTAAAAAAAGTATTGGGCCAAGGATAGAATCTTGAGGAACCCCTGAAGTTGCAGAATAAGAAGAAAAGTGCTGTCCATCAAGGAGAACTTTTATACTATAATTGGAAAGGAAGGATTCAATAATCTTAAAGATGTTACCAGATACATCATAAAAAGAAAGCTTATGGAAAAGACCAGCATGCCAAACTTTATCAAAAGCTTTAGAAATCTCAAGAGCAATGACCTTAACCTCTCTACCTTTATCTAATGCATGATAAAACCTTTTGGTTATTACTGTTAGCAAATCAGCTGTAGAACGAGAAGATCCAAATCCTTATTGATGGAATTAATGAACTGAGAAAACTATTTAATGACTGTTTTACTAATGAAACTGCATTTATAACAAACTGCATAATATTTTTTTTTTTTTTATATTTTTGAGTGCAGTAAATGTTTTTAAATGATTTTTATTAAAGAATTGTTTTTAAAGAAAAAAAAGTGAGTTAAAATTATTTTCTCTAAATTATTCTAAATAATATAAAATTATTTTCTCTAAAATATTCTAAATATGTATATGTATGCAGACAATTGAAAGCCATTAAAAAAAGGAAAAACACTATATATATATATATATATATATATATATAAATATATATATATATATATATATATATATATATATATATATATATATATATATATATATATATATATATATAAATATATATATATATCTATTTATTTATTTATTTATTTATTTGTATATAGAATGTATATAATATATATTCTAAAGAGTACCCCAGACATATATTCGAAAAACTAGCATTGTCTGCCGAGACAGTAAATGTCTTTTAAAAAAATGATTTAATTTGAAGAAAAAAAATTATATTAATAAGTAGAAAAAAATAAGACAATACATTAAAACAATACTTACAATAATAAAAAATATGCTTTATATAAACACTTAAAGATAATTTAAAAAAAAAACACTTGAAATAAATAACGGTATACAACATATATAATACCAACCAAAAACGTACAAAATGAATTATTGACTGAAAAAATAAAAAAACGATACATACAATAATGTAAGGCCAAAGAATAGAAGAAAAAAAACATTAATGCTAATGTGTAAACATAGTTTGTGTTTTGGTTAAGTAATTAATTTTTACTCAGAGTCGCGTCTATTAACTTGTTAATATTTAAAAGTTTTATTTAAAAAAAATAACAAAAGAAAATGATATTCAGTAATTTTCATAAACAAAACTCGTTATGATCAACTAATTTTAATAATGTTAAAAAAGTATTTACATTTATTGACATAATTCAATAAATGTAAATACTTAAAAACAAAAAAATATAATTGACTAATATTAGTTAGGTCTTCTTTTAAATGTTGTATGCCTCCCTAAAGCCAAGTAGGCCACAACAGTTGAGAAGTTGCAAACAGTTGAGACCTTTTTTTGGACTTTTTTTTATTACTATTGTGGTTACAATCTTCCCTCAACTCTTTAACTCCAAAAAACAAATCTGGCATCAGTTTCTCTACATTCACTTTTAGGTGCTTCTGATCACAGTTTGATATCTCTAAAACTATTATCTCATTCTTCATTATCAGAATCCCACTCATACTTTTTAGAACTACCATTGTTTGAACTCTCTAAAACTGTTATCTAATTCTTCTTCATTATAAAGTAAAAAGGTTTTGTCTATCGTAGTATAAAAGTTGTTCTTGATATCATATCTTCCAAGACAAGAATGGTAGTATTTTAGATATATTCTTAAAGATAGAATTTTTTGGAAAAACATCTTATCTATCTCATCAGGTTAATCATTAGCTCGCTTTATATGATTTATCTTGGAAAGTTTTGAAAACTATTGAATCATTCTTTTCTAATCAGTATCAATGTTATCCTTGATGGTTAACACTTCTCTTTATTTCCAGTAGCTTCTGAGGATACCATAAGACTCAACCCTGGGTCTTGTGCACTATTCTAGGGTTTTATTGGAATTTATTGAGTCTAATGAGCTAAAATTAGTTTACATAGGTAAAGTTTCTGAGCCTGCGAATACATATCAGCATCTTTCATTACCACACTCATCTTACATTGGTCATATAACTGTTTTAAAGTATACATCTTTTTTTCTATTATAAAGACATCATTAGTTTTTTATCACATCCTACCTGACATAGATGAAAAACAAGTTGATCCATTGCTTGACATTTGTATCACTCTGGCTGCTGCATCTATACTGAATTCTTGCTTAGACTCTTCTACAGATTGTGGTCTCGACAACATACCTTTTGTAGTCTTGCAGAAGTGCTCTCCAAACCTGTCTTCTATACTTTAAAAACTATATAACAAGTGCTTATCAGAGTCTTGTTTTCTAATCTACTCAAATGCGGTATCAGTTATCCTTTTGTTCGAAAATTCTGGAATGGGATCTGACTTATCAAAACTTATCAAGTTTTCTACATTCTCTTTAGTCTACTTACTATTATAAGCAATGCTTTTGAATCTTTAATTAACAAGCAATTAATCTTGAATCTTGAATCTAATAACTTACTTTCTGATCATCAATATCGATTTCGATCTCTTGTTCTACTTCTGATTTGTTGAAAGTAATAACCAATGGGTTTTATTGTGCATTAGATAGATGTAGAGATGTTAGGGCTATTGCTCTTGACATTTCTAAAGCCTTTGGTAAAGTTTAGCATGCTTGTCTTCTGCTCTCTTCTTATGGTGTATTAGGTAACATCATTTGTTCATTTGAGCTTGAAAAGGGTCTCACTTACTGGTGAACTTTTTTCAGCTAACTGTTATTGCAATAATCTAGATCTTCCTTTATTTATGAGCGGTAATGTACTTGTTGAGTCATCCACCCTTTGTTTTCTAGGATTAACTCTTACTACTGATCTTTCTTGGAAACTATATATCAAATCCATTGCAAAATTAACATCTGCTAAGGTTGCATTTCTTTATTGTGCTTGCCATTTTCTTACTTTAGACTCTATTCTTTATCTCTATAAATCTCAAATCCGTCCTTGTATGGAATACTGTTGCCATATCTTGAGCGGATCTTCGAATTATGACCTTTCCCTTATAGACAAGGTGCAAAAATATATCATAAACATAATTGGACCTTAAACCATTGATAGGTTGTTGTAATGTTGCTTCTCTTTCTCATATTTTCTATAAATAGTATAATTGGTACTACTCTAAACAGCTATTGTCTCTTTTGCCATCTATTAAAGTTCATTCTTGTGTTACTCATCATTCAATTCAGTCTTATCCTTTTACTGTGACTTAAGTGGTTCAAAAATTCTTTCAACTCTAGTTTTTTTCCTTGAACATCAGTTCTTTTGAATTTGCTCCCTTTATCTTGTTTTCTTGATTTATACAATTTGCAATCTTTTCTAATTATAACTTCTAACTCTAATAGTGGTTGTTTGCAGCCTTGTTAGAAGTTTAAAAAAATAAAACTGGTTAACATGCTAACTTTTCTAAACAGGTTTTAGGTAATCATATTTACATAGTTATTGACTTCTTTAAGGAAAATAAAGCTTATATATATTTTTAATAAGGTATTTGGATGCAGTGGAGTAGCTGGTCAGAATGTGCACCATCATGTGGAGTAAGTGTTGTGAACAGATCACGTATTTGCAACAATACAAGAAGTTTGTATGATTGTTATGGCAACAATACTGAAACAATATCATGTATCAGCAATAAAACTTGTGTTGGTTAGACTATTAACATTGGCATTTGTACTGATTTTAAAATTTTAATTAGTTTGTTTTTTATATTTATTATTATTACTTATATCAAGTTATTATTTATTAGGTGCATCCAATAAATACAAATTATTATTTGTTAGGTAGAAAGCTAATTGTTTTTACTTTTAGGTGTTTGGTTACAATGGAGTAACTGGTCTGAATGCCTGACTTCATGTGGAGTGGGTCTGATGAACAGATCACTTGTTTGCAATACTACAAATACTGTGTTCAATTGCTCTGGCAACATTACTGAGACAGCATCCTGTATCAGCAATATAACATGTTTAGGTTAGTAGAAATTAAATTCAAAAACTCCTGCAATACATAGCAAACTCAAGTTAAATGATTTATCTGTGGGGGTCTTAGTACACTCGTGGGACATTCTTTTAGGGTTAATTTAAGTACATAAATCATTTTTTTATTATTCTTTTTGTTCTTTAAAAAGTTAACTAAGAGTTATGTAATAATATTGTAATGTTGTAATATGTAAGTTATATGCACAAAAAATGCTTATAACAAATGAATTTAATTTAATTTTTTTACTTTTATACTTATCAAACTAAAAGATCTAACATGTACTTTTTGGTGGTGCTATTTTGCTGGCAAATACCCTGTATTTATGTGTATAAATACAGTAATTATGTGTGTGTGTATATATATATATATATATATATATATATATATATATATATATATATATATATATATATATATATATATATATATATATATATATATATATATATATGTATATATATATATATATATATATATATATATATATATATATATATATATATATATATATATATATATATATATATATATATATATATAAATCAGGAAATGCTTTAGAGACACCTGTGGTTGCACACCTTTAATGACCATGCATCTAAATTTTTTCACCAAGTTGGCTAAATTTTTGCATATATTGAAATTTGTGTGATCTATAAAATGCGCTGAAAAAAACCAAACTAATTTAATAAGAAATTTAAAAATAAACAAACCATAAACTGAAAAAAGAAATAATCTTAACAAATGATAAAACAAATAAAGTATAAACCAGAAAAAATAAAGACGTAAAACTTAATTAACAAGAAGCGTCTTAATTAATAGCTCAAACAAACAAATTTAAAAGCATTTTAATTAGTAGTTTTAAGCTAATAAATTTTCCTATGTTGCCATGTTAATGTAGCACACAGGTTAATTTGTTGTGACATTTATGCAGCATGACTGTTAAATTGGCATTTGTTTAGGGTTCAAACTCTACTAATGAACTTTTTTTTCAATGTTTTATTTGCTTTGTCAACATTAGAAAATATCAAAGTTTCAATTTTTAAATAATTAAGTTTTGAAGTAATTAAGCTTGGATTAAATAACTTAGAAACTTTGGTTTTTTTTTACTCTTTGTAGTAAAACACTTTTAAATTAAAATAAAAACATATTATTTTTATACTTTTATTTTTTTTGCTTTATTTTTTATTTATTTTATCATTTGTTAAGAGTTTATTTTATTTTAGTTTTGTTTTGTATTTTTTTATTTTTTTATTTCTCTTTCCATTGATTGTTTGTTTATGTTTAATTTTAGCTTAAGTTTACATATTATTCAACACACTTTTGTAACATCCATAACATTTTAAACACACTTTTTAAACTAACATGCAAGGAGCCATGGTCAAGTTTGCAAAACAAGTTATGCATGCCTCTCCTGAGAAGGCCTAACATATCATCAGCCGAGAACAGAGAGACCATATCTCCATTTTTTGTGATTTGGAGTAATTCGATTTTCAAATTTTAGGGCACAAATACTGACAGTTGTTCATTTTGTAAAAATTTTTATTTTCAAGTCTAATAGTAAATTAAGTCTTATTTTTATTAGAAGCAATAAAAATTTGTTTTAAAGGGTAATTTCAATCTAAAACCGTTTCAAACTGAATATAGTGGTAGACATGCGGCCTGCTGGTTTGCATTTCTATAAACTTTAATAAATGATGTTTTTCAGAAAGTGGTTTATATGATTACTCTTGGGTGATTAATACAAGGGAGGTTACACTTCAAGTTTTTATTCTTGTCAGGATTGATATATATTTTTATAATAAACATCAGTGTTTTAAGCATCTAGAGGAAGTAATTAAATTTGGAATTAAATTGCTTTTCCAGTGTTGGTGAAACCTGAAATCTTCATGGTAAATTATTTTTTATATATTTTCATGCAATTTTAAAAAGCATAAATCCAAAAGTAATTGCAAAATATAATTTTTTGTTTGTGAGGGTCAGTTATGTTGATGCAAACACTATACAAATAGTAAAAATACAAAATTAGTTTTAGGGTTTCAGAATTAAAAAAAATATATATACTTAATTATGTTGATTACAATTTTTAAGCTGGTTGCAATAGTAAATATAAATACAACAGCCTGTAAATTTAAATTTATAAAATAATTTTTTTTATTTGATCAAAAGTTCATAAAAAAAATTAATAAAAATTGATGCAGAACCAAGTTGTCAATAGAGTTGAAAATTGCAGCAAACAAAAATTGATAGCAGTTAACATTAAACACTAGGTGAATGTTTGTAAGACCGATGACATACATTCTTTGTCTTGAAGTGGAATGAATTTTAACATTGATTTTAGATTTTTTTCTTGTGAGACTTTTTTTTTTTAAGCACTTTCGTTTGCACAAACTTTATATCATTTGCAATTTTTTTATTATTTGAATTTTGGAGTCTGGTGTTATAGTTGAGAATATTTTCGGCCTTCCATTCAGAACTAAACACAGTTTTGTATTCAACACTTCTTAACTTATCTGCTGAGTATTTAAGTGTTGTTACTTTAGCGTATGGAACATGTTTTAGCAATGAATAATTCTTAGCAGCGGTTTGAAAGTCCATCATCTGCTCATCTTCATCTTTTTTTATGCCAATTGCACTGTAAACTTCAGCTAATTCCATATTTCTTTCAATAATACTATATAAACTGTTTATCTCCTGAATAACACTTTGTCTTCACTCACAAAGTTTCTGAATGGTTGTTTTAATTTGTGGCTGATTTGCATAAAAATTTGTAAAGCAATCGTCATAAAATTATTTCAATTTTGTGGTACACAAGAGTCGCTCGATAAAAAATTTCAGTTACCTGATATTCATTTGCAACTATTTGATCGAGTATAACAAGAAGACCACTAACTATATCATTTCCTGTTAGGCCACTAGTAACTTTTGATGAGACAAGTTTTGTTTTTTACTTCTTTCCCTGGCATCTCTGTTCGAATCAATTTTTATCAATATGTTGTGATTGAATAATAGAGATAGATTCAGAGTAGTTAAATTGAAGATTATGTTGTAATTGAATGTAAACATCTTGTTCCATTAAGTTTCTAAATTATTGAATATTATATATATATCAGTCTTTCACAGGAAGACGTGCGATCGCACCCAATTATATGACCACGCAAAAAATCATTTGTTTTAACGATTTGACCACGGCTTTTGACATATTTTTAAAATTTAAAAAAGCATTACGAAAACTTACTTGAACTTATCTTAAAAAAAAACTTCAAAAAAAGAAAAAAAATCTTAACGAAAGAGAAAATAAAAAAAAATACTTAACTTAAGCAAAAACATACAAAAATAAAAAACTCATCAAACTAAAATGCTTAGTCTATTTAGTTTCCGCATTTAAAAACCACTTCATTCTTTGTTTTAACATTTGTATTTTGTTTTTTGTTTTTTAATGTTTAAAGATAAAGATTTATCATAAAAAATACATAATTATACGAGTAAAAAAAACAAACAGTTTTTAATACTTATAAAAATTGATTAGAAGTGTTTTGTTACTTCATTAAAAAGTGTTTTGATAATATAAAAGCATTTAAGATCAAACTTGATTAATTGTAACGGCTTTCTAAAACATTTGTCTTTTTTTTTTCAACCAAATTTTGTTTATCTTTTCAAATGTATTAACTTAATTATTCTTATATTAAAATTCATTAAAAAGACTTTCATTGTCGCAGAATATCATCGTTTATAAAAACAAAGCAATTTTTTATTTTTAATAATGTTTATTATAAAAAATGCACACTTAAACAATTTATATATTATAAATTAAAAAAATATATATAACAGCCATTAAAAACCATTATCAGTAAG
>NC_088924.1:17445000-17532500 GCF_038396675.1 Hydra vulgaris | reverse complement strand
CCCCATGCTGTAGCATAAGTGAGATCCTATTCAAGCTCAAATGCCCATTCTAAGCAACCAGAGAGTGGGCCAAGGATTGAACCTTGAGGAACCACTGAATTTACAGGATATGAAGAAGAGTGCTGTCCATCGAGAACAACTTTTATACTACAATTGGAAAGGAAGGAACTCAATAATCTTAAAGATATTACCAGATACACCGTAAAAAGAAAGCTTATGGAGAAGATCAGCATGCCAAACTTTATCAAAAGCTTTAGAAATGTCAAGAGTGATAGCCTTAACCTCTGTACCTTTATCCAATGCATGATAAAACCTATCAGTTATTACTGTTACCAAATCAGCTGTAGAAGGAGAAGATCAAAATCCATATAGATGATCAGAAAGTAAGTTATTAGATTCAAGATGAGAGAAGTGTCTGTTAATTAAAAGGAGAAGTGTTTGTTAATTAAAGATTCAAAAACCTTGCTTATGATAGGAAGAAGACTGATGGGATGGTAGTTAGACGAGTCAGATTGCTTTCCAGAATTTTTGAAAATAGAGATACCAGATGCCGCTTTCCTGCATTTAAGAAAACAAGACTCTGATAATCACTTGTTAAATAGTTTTGAAAGTGTAGACAATAGCTCTGGAGAACACTTCTACAAGACTACAACAGGCATGTTGTCTGGACCACAAGCTGTAGAAGAGTCTAAGAAGGAAATCACTTTAGATACAGAAGCTGGAGTGATACGAATGTCAAGCAATGGATCAACCTGTTTAACGGCTGTATTAGGTAGAATGCAACTAGTGAAAAGTTCTTAGCAAATAGTTCAGCTTTGTCTTTAGGTGAGGTAACAAAGTCTTAACCATATAAGAGAGGTGGAATAAAAGATTCTCCAAAAGTCATTAGAGCCTAATTTTTGTGATGAAATAGAAGATTTCATGACCTAAGAATAGCGGGCTTTGGCATTAGACAAAATCTTTTCTAACAATTCAAACAAGGTTTCTATCAATAATAAACAGAAGTCTGTTTTCTGGAGACTTGTTTTGCTGATAGATGTGGAAGTAATGGTTTCCATTGGAATTTGCAGCAGCACAGTGCATGAAAAACAATAGAGAAGAGTGAGGCTTGCCTTTTTGTCTAATTGACTAATTGTCTAGAGGGAATAAAAGATTCCATGCCAGCCTTAATCCAAGAAGTTAAATAATAGATAGAGTGAAGTGGTGCTAAACAAAAGCACATAAAAGAATAGTCTGTGTATTTAAACCTAGTTTCCTGACAAATGGGTGAATTCTTACGAATGTAAATGCCCAGGCTAACCATGTGACTATTGGAGTCTTTACAAAATAAAGTAAGATAACCATCAAAACTAAGATCACAAGATGAGACAGCTGAACTCAAATTAGTCTAACAAAGAGAAAGGAGGTCTAGTGAACTTTGCAAGAGATAAGACTCAACAAAAGAAAAGTTACTTCGAAGACCATGAATATTAGTGAATGATAGGTTTAGAGAACTTGGTGATGGCGATGGTTTTTTGTGTTTTATAGTTTTGGTACTTTAGTCAATTTTATTTTTTAAAGAACTTGACTTAAAACATAGATTTTACTCAGTACACTATTTAATAGTCCAAGCAGTTGCCTCATTACTGTTAATAAACCCTAAGCTGTAATAATAGGCTCCAAATGTGGCCTCAACAATGCACACCAAAAGTATAAACAGGGACACTATCCATGTGCAACATGGCACTGTTAGTACTCTGATATTTTTTAGCTGTTGATGGAATCAGCCTCTCTGAGAGCTACCACCAAGTTTGGTAAACCTGACTACCAGCCGGCCTCAGAACCATAAAACTGAGTTTTAGAGCTGTACCCTCATTAGGAGATAATAAAATGAATTGCCTAGGGGGTCGTCCATAAAGTACGTACGCCAAAAATTTTGAAATTTGACCCCCCCCTCCCCCCTGTTGCCATGCGTACTTTTATGTCCCCCCCCCACCCACCCCCCCCCCCCCCCCTTAAAAGTACGTACATTTCTCAAATACCCCCCCCCTCAAATATCCCCCCCCATCCCTCCTTTTTTTTTTTTTATTAATTTAAAAGTTTAATTAAAAAAAAAAAAGACGGAGGCTACCTTAGATACTTTATACTACCCCAAAGCTCTTTGCTTACGCATTTTAAAAATGTCTTCAAGTAAAAATGCAAATAGTAATTTAAATAAATTTAAAATCCACCAATGTAAGTGTATATTTGGGCGAAAGGTTTATGCGGCGGCAATAGTCGACGGAGATCCAGGTTCGATTCTCGGTGAAATCTCGGAAAACTTTTTTTATTTTTTTAACGAATCAAATGTAAATAAACTATACTTAAGGTGGACGTTTTTTTCAGGCACCCCTCTTTAGTAAGTAAAAAACGAGTCTAAGGTGAGATCAGTAATATTGAAAACAAAGGGTAAAACCCAGTAGGAGGGAGCAACAGCAAATTTTGTGCCCTTTTGCTATTTTAAGAAGCTTTTTATTTTAGCAAAACCTAGCGGTCTTTGAGACGCCATTGACACGTTTTTTTTGGGGTGACTCCGTCCCATCAACCACGGCCCTCAGGTCTTACTCAGGGCCAGTATATAAGGGCGGGCATGTGTGCATGGGCCCCCTCAGGATTTTTTGATGTTTTGATTTTTGATGATAGAACACTTTCACACAACGTGCAAACTTAAGTTTGTTAATATGCCAAATGAGGTGGCCTTGCAAAAAATTTGGATGGCGGAGGCCATCCAAATTTTTTTCCAAATCCAAAAGTTATAGCCATGCAAAATTTACACCCCTCTCATTTTGGGGGTCGGGAGGGTAAGCGTTTTAAGGCTTTTTGTTCACAGGCCTCCGCCATCCCGATATTTTGCAAGGCCTCCTCATTTGGCATAGGTATAAACAAACTTAAGTTATGAGTTTGCACGATGTGTGAAAGTGTCCTATCTGCAACATCAAAAAATTCTGAGGGCGCCCATACATGTGTGTGCATAGAGGAAAACTAGACCCTCTACTTTATATACCATACATCTTTTTATGTTGGCAAACTAGAATCTTTAGTCAGAATGTAACTTTTCTATTGATTAGCTGGTTAATTGTGATAAATTAGAAAATCGAAGTACGTACTTTTAAATTGAACCCTCCCCCCCCCTCCCATACGCTTTCGTACGCTTTTTGAAGACCCCCCCCCTCCCCCCTATGAGCGTACGTACTTTATGGACGACCCCTAGTCTTGAAAACAGAGGCACAAGCAAAAACCATGTACCAAGTTAAGAAGATCCAGCGTCCAACATCCTAAACTGGAAAAAAGGTATTCAAAATACATCTGCACCAGCCTAATAGATAAAGAAAGGGTACGAGGCTGGTCAACAGATAAAATTTGTTTTTCCTTTAAGTCTTTGCCTATAAGGTCTTCTACAAGACAGTAGCTAGATGCGTTTAACATCCGCCCAAGATGAGTATTTTTGTCCAGACACCATCTCTAGCTTTTACTCAACCAAGAGCCCCAAGGCAAGAGGTGTTTTAAGTTGAAGTTGGCTTTTCCTAGTCTTTGCCTATAAAAGCGGATCCTACAAGGCAGCAGGATATGAAGTAGGTTTTACTGGGTTACATGTTACCAGTAGCTGGATGACCTGACTGTCTGTTTTGTGGCCCGACATGTGGTGTTTTGAATATTCCATGAGCTAAATCTATTCCCTTAGGGCTTTTTGGCTTTATGTGATCAAGGTAAAAGTCTTCTAAAAATAAAAATTTCTAATAACATAGGTACAGAATATTTTATAAATATAGGTAGTTTAGTTTTCATAATTTATAGATGTTTGATATTTAGTATTATTTACTTTGCTCACCATTTTGTCTTTGGTGCTAACTCCAGAATCTACCAGGGTAGCAGAAACAATAGTTGTACCAGCTATATCACTTATTTAATACCTGAAAAAGAGATTTTCAATAGTATGTATAAGAGAACTAGCTTTTAATAGGCATTAAGTTTGAATATAACTTTGTGTCTAATGAAGCATTGATTTTTAAGAGTTTTTTTCAGTTTTTATCTAAGATTTCTCTTTTTTTGAACAGTGTCTATTTGTCTAATCATTGATCCGCAATAGTTAAAAAATTTGGTAGATTCAGAGCCTAAAAGATGTCTTGCAGTCATTATGGCAAAAGGCGGGCAAATTGACTATTAACTTTATGTTAGCAAAATAGTATAAAAATATGAATTTCTTTCTATAAAAATGTTATCAGCTATTTCACGTTGTTCATGTCACAGCAATGACATTTGATTTTTTTTTCTTCAAAAAGATCAGATTTTAGATATTTTAAGAACTTAAAATTTTAAATTTTTAACACAAGTTAAAAATTTACACTTCCAAAAAAATTTCTTAAACATTAGAATTCTTTAAAAAAAGTTATTTACTTTTAATATTTTAAAGATTAAAGTATTAAAAGTAAATAACTTTTAATATTTTAATCTTTAAAATATTAAAAGTAAATAACTTAAGTAAATAATTTTGGAGTATACGATTTAAAAGGTTGTGCCACAATGTGGCCAAATAATCTTGCCATTTCTGTCAAACAAAAGAAATGGCAAGTTTAGCTCTTGTGCTCTTCATAAAATAAAACTATTTTATGTTTATTTTTAACTTCAAGTTATTGATTATCAAGTTAGCATTTGCTGCTCAATAAAACAATAATATATATAATCACCTTATTGCTGTGTTTTTTATTGACATGGTAATTTTTCTTAACTTCTTATCTCAAAATCGTGTTACATGGAAAATATAGATAATAGAACTTATCCTTAAGAAGCCTTTCAACCAACAATTTCATTTCATTATCTTGTTTTAAAGAAAAATAAACATTAACTCAATCATAGTTTTAGTTTAGAAAAATATTTTATTGATATAAATATATACACATATAATATGTATATCAATGAATCAATATAATTTATTAACTCAAGGCCCAAGTTAATAAATATACAATGGGTAAAATAAAGTGAATTAAAAAAGTATATCCAAGTGGGTTATCCACTTGGATATAAACAGAATCCAAATTTAAAAAGAAAATTTAAAGTGTTATAAATATAACTCAGCTCTCGATTTAAAAATAAATGGAGACTGCATGAACCAGTCAGAGAAAAGCTTTTATGTTGAGATTCTTATCCTGCAGCAGTAGCAATGATGAGTATTGTTGCTTATAAATAACAACATTAGGTGAATGGGCACCATGCTTCACAAAAAATTGGCTAGAACTGTTCTATGGCGGCTTGTTTAATTTCAATTGAAGTGCATTATATGTGACACATAGACAACGAAATGAGCCTTTTTTCAAAATCTTAGCTGACATTTATAAATTGGGCTGCAAAAGGCTTGAAATAACATGATTGTATTGTTTTGTTTGTATTTGTGTTGTGCTGAACTTTCTGCTGATGAGGTTACATAGAGATGACCATAAAAAGAATGTACTTGTTTTATATCTTTGTTATCCTGCATATCGTTTGTGATTAAATAACTTTGGTATTTATATTGCATAGTGTATGTAAGAACCATGTTAGATAATGTGCTATTACCAAGGGCTATTTACAAGAGGTTCATAACTTTGAGGTAATATTATTTGAGACTTGATATTGTTATAAGCTATATCACGTTTCACAGCATACCCAGAGCATAACTCAAATAAAATCTAGAGACAAATGGCTGGCAGAGCACACAGAACAATATCATCAGCATAAAGAATATGGTTAATAAGAGAAGAATGAAAATTAAACACAAATTATTACATTAATAATATATTCATGTTTAATATAAATTAAAAGGCTTTTCTTTTTTAAATCATTCAAAGATAAATTAAGGTAATTTCTGTTTCATATTTTTTTAGCTATTTGTTTTAACATTGAACTCAATTTTAATTTTTGATTTTTACAAATTAAAGCAGCCGTTTAAAGCAGTTGTTGCTTAATTGATTGGCCTTGCTTAAGATGTCTTGCTTTTGAAGCAAGAGGTCTTAAGCAATGCAAACTGAATCATTGGTAATGAAGTAAGGGCAAACTTCTCCTCCGCCGTGCTCTTTGACAAGATGGTTAAGTCTTCTAAAATAAAATAATTAATAAAAAACTAAAGAACAGACTTTAAGTAAAGAGTGATCATTCAAAAAAATCATAGTTTTATTAAGTAGAACATTAAGATTGTTAATATATATATATTAAATAGCAGACGAGACAATATACTTCCTTGTCGCACTCCATTAAGTAAATGTTTTGGATAATATGCCATCCCATATGATCTGAGCTGCTTGGTCAGCATACCATTCAACAGGTAAGCGTAAAGTTACATATTACCTACAGAAAGCATTTGATACTGTTGATCACTCTATCCTCCTAAGTAAACCAGAAAACGAATCGCAATACAGGTGTAGCGCAAAGATTTTAATAGTCCATGCATGATTTAAGAGTATACTTATGCAACAAATCACCTATTTTTCAAATTTTTTTTTGTCAACAAACTAGGTTTAAATCCTGTCAATAGTTTTTTCTCATTAAAACAAGTTAAAATCCTCTGATCATTTTTTTATGTGTTTCTGTTTAGCATGTCTTCACTCTATCTATTTTCTCTTTATTCTTTATTTATATGCACTCTTTTAGATGTAATTTCTAATCAAATTGACAATGCTCTTTTTCTTTAACCCTCTGCCAATATTTTTGTTATTGGTTACTTTAATGCTTATCACACATTGACCATGTTGGCACTCAAGCCCATAACTTATGTACTTCTTAATCTCTTGCTCAGATAGTCAACTTTATGACTTGTTTTCCAGACAACCCTAACCTACCTTCACTCCTTGATTAAAAACTTTTTTATTATTGCTAAAAATCAATATAAAAAGGTGTTTTCTGATGTAATCTTCATTATTACCAATTTACTAAATCTTGTATCTTATCTCAAAAGATAGGCTTTAGAGACTTGGAAATATCTTCAACAGTGTCTTAAACAAAGGTAAGTCTAACATTCCATCTCTAAATTATGGAACTGATCTATTATCTCTCTCAAGGATAAAGCAGAACTATTTGCAAGGAAATTTTCTTCTAATTCAACTCTTGACTCTAATGGCCATACACAACCTGCCAGATTAATTAATTGTTAGATATTCAAATCACCAATCCTTTTATTTGTATTAAATGTTCTTTTTGAATTGGAAAAAGTCTATCAAATATAAATGCGCTTTTCATCAATAATAAAAATATAACTGCCTATAAATATATAGTTGAATTACAGATAGAATCATATGTTGATTGAATAACAGTAAGACTGCAAATATTGATTGAATAACAGTAAGACTGCATATGTTGATTATAAGATATAAATATAAGGAAAGTTAAATTTTTGTATAAATCACTTCTTTTTAGCAGATAAAGTTTTTAAATGTTTAAAGTATATTAATTATACTTGTAATATATAATATGAAAATAATTTATTTATCATTATTAATGTATAAAAAGGCGTTTATTATGATACTGTTGTATAAATTTTACTGTTGTACCTTTTTTTTTTCTTTATCAGAAAAACAGTTTTACAATAAGAATCAGCAGTATAATCCATTAAGTTGAAATATATGCTTTAGGTTTTTAAACAGAAATATTCTAATAATGATTAAGTTTTTAAATTTATATTGTAATAAATTCAAGGTGTATTTATTAGGTAGGCAATGATTTGATGTTTTTACTTATTAGATGTATGGACAGAATGGAGTATTTGGTCTGAATGCATGCCTTCATGTGGATTAAGTCTGATAAACAGATCACTTATTTGCAATACTACAAATACTGTGTTCAATTGCACTAGCAACATTACTGAGACAGCATCTTGTATCAGTAATATAACATGTTTAGGTTAGTAAAAATTAAATTACAAAACATTTGTTTACATGCTAAATTTTTTACTAAAGTTTTTAGATGGATATAAATTTAAACTTATTAAAATATTTAAAGAAGGTTTCAGTTGAAGTTAAACCATATTTACCTTTTTTTTTATACTTCAGGTTACTAGTTAAAAAATCTTAAAATTTAAAATTATCATTTTATATAAATCAATTTTACCTTTTTTGGCAAGTAAAATTTAATAATTTTTTATAAGGTATTTGGATGCAGTGGAGTAATTGGTCAGAATGTGCACCATCATGTGGAGTAAGTGTGATGAATAGATCACGTATTTGCAACAGTACAAAGAGTTTGTATGATTGTTATGGCAACAATACTGAAACAATATCATGCATTAGCAATAAAACTTGTGTTGGTGAGATTTTTTTTTTAATATTTGCATTTGTACAGATTGTAAAGTTTTTTTTGAATTAAGTATACAATGGTACAATTTTTTAAGTTTTATTAAATCTTTGCGAGTTTTTTTTTTATTTTGTTCTGTTAAGTGAAATATAATATACAATACCTAAAAGATTTTTCTTTTTGTTGAAACATTAAAGTCATTATAATTAAAATTTAATGTAGCATTTTAACTATTCTGTTTTAGTCCAGGTGAATAAAAAAAAAGCAATTGCTTTTACTCATATATATATGATTTCAATATTCTTTATATATATATATATATATATATATATATATATATATATATATATATATATATATATATATATATATATATATATATATATATATATATATATAAATATATATATATATATATATATATATATATATATATATATATATATATATATATATATATATAGATATATATATATATCTATATATATATATATATGCATATATATATATATATATATGCATATATATATATATATGCATATATATATATATATATATATATATATATATATGCACATATATATATATATATATATGTGCATATATATTATATATATATGCACATATATATATATATACATATATTTATAAAGAAATTTAGGTATGTGTTTTTACTAATTTATTATTGCTAAATTAATATTGATTTGTTCTTTAACATCATTGAGCACTCTATTTGTAGAATACACTAACGTAACTTAACATACATATATATACATATATATATATATATATATATATATATATATATATATATATATATATATATATATATATATATATATATATAATATATATATATATATATATATATATATATATATATATATATATATATATGTATATATATAGTTCTATAGTTTGTTGCATTTGGGAAGCACGGAAGAAAAAAAGTGATTCTTAGGCCAACACATACGTCACTTTTAATTACTTTTGACTTTCATCCAACATTTGCGTGTCAATGTAGCAGTACTTCCTTGCGGGTCAGGCTATAAGATAGTAGATGTAGCAGCACTCCCTTGCGAGTCAGGCTATTTGTCAGTCGATGTAGCAGCACTCCCTTGCGAGTCAGGCTATAAGATAGTCGATGTAGCAACACTCCGCACATGATTTACAGTAAAAAAAATAAAAATTAAAACATTGTTTATATTGTTAAAAACATTCAGAATGTTTTTAAAGACATTCTGGTCAATTAAATTTGCATTTTTGTGGTTTTTTTAAAAAACGATTAATTTGTAATTAAATTAATGGTTTTGGCTTTCGTCCAACATTTGCGTGTTGGACGAAAGTCAAACGTAATTAAAAGTGACGTATGTGTTGACCTAAGAATCACTTTTTTCCTTCTGTGCTTCCCAAATGCAACAAACTATATATATATATATATATATATATATATATATATATATATATATATATATATATATATATATATATATATATATATATATATATATATATATATATATATATATATATATATATATATATATATATATATATATATATATATATATATATATATATATATATACAGTGATGGGCACAAACTTTTTTATTATAGTTTAACTAAACTACTAACAAAAACTGAAAAAAGTAGTTAAACTTTTAGTTTTTACTTTTTATAAAAAGTAGTTAACTTAAACTAATTAGAAATAGTTAACTAAAATTCAACTTTTTTGCGCATAAAATTCAAATTTTTTTCATCAGATTTATCACTTTTTAGTTTAACATCTTTGTAACACATGTTCACAAGTAAGCTGTTCATGTTATCAATAACAATAACAGATTATTAGATTAAAAGTTTGAATTTATGATATTAGCACACCAAGCGGAAATGATGTTGAAAAGTCCAGTTCATACACTAAATAAATAAATACGTAAAAATAGTAATAACAGAATCCTTGGAGTCCTTGGTCAGGTGAGTGGTGCATAGAAATAGAACGATTTATTTGGCGATATATAAAAAATTTACTTAATAAAAATTTAGTTAAACTTTTTCAACTAAACTAGGAAAAAAGTTAGTTAAACTAAAAGTTTAATTTAAATAAAAAAATTTAGTTTAACTATTGCATTTAACTAAAAAAAAGTAGTTTAACTAAAAGTTAACTAAAAAATTAGTTAACTATGCCCATCACTGTATATAAATATATATATATATATATATATATATATATATATATATATGTATTTATTTATATATGTATTTATATATATGTATATATATATATATATATATATATATATATATATATATATATATATATATATATATATATATATATATATATATATATATATATATATATAAATTTGCTTCATGACGAACCTGCTGGAGACAAAACTGACTGTAGAAAAAATATATATATTTCAACTAATTCACTTCTGACATGGTTGCGAGTGAATGCTATTAAGTTATGAGTTACTAGAAAGCAAAGGATTGGGTTAAAGAGAGAGTAAACAATTATCCGAAGACTTGGAAAGTTGTAGGTTAGATCAGGAAAACATTAAGTTGGGTAAAAGTTTTCAGGTTATGTTGATGTTCAGGGAAAAAAAAACTAGGTAAATAATAAATTTCATTGCATTAAGGGACAAATACAGTAAAGTTTGCAGTAAATAACTGAGATTTGTTGATTTTTAAATCCACTAGTCTCTGCATGCTCAAAGCTTTTACAGAAAAGAGATCATATTAGAGATTGGCTGCTTGTTCTAAGCAATTGAAAAGATTATTTAGAGACAAGAGTATAAAGTTGAGTTGTCAGCAAACAAAGTCTTTGTGTAGATGTAAGACCAGAAATATTGTTAACTTAGATAAGAAACAATACAGAAGCAAATATTAAATCTTACAGCACACCTAAAGTTACTGGAAATGAAGAAGAGTGTACACGTTCAAAAATGACTTGAATATTGTTATTAGAAAGAAATAGTTTGATAATCTTAAAACTTTTATATGAAGAAACTAATATTATAGGGAAGACTAATGAAAAGATAGTTGGAGAAGTTAGAGCGTTATTTATAGTTTTTAAATATTAAAATTTAGCACTTATTAATAATTTAACAAGAATTGAAAATGAATGACCATTATATTCAAGATTTAAATTAGAAATAAAGTTCTTTGTAAATAACTCTGTCTTATTCTAGGGAGAAGATATAAGATCAGACCTATGAATTAGAGATAGAATGTCAGACTTAAGTTAATGACACTGTTAAAGACTTTCCAAAAGTCTCTAGAACCAAAAATTGGTTCTTGCTCTTATAAAAAAGACGTAAAGAATAGTTATGGTTTAATATATTAACTGCACCTGGTTATTAGTTAAAAAACCTTAAAATGCAAAATTATAATTTTATGTAAATCATTTTTACCTTTTTTTGGTAAGTAAAATTTTATAATTTTTAAGGTATTTGGATGCAGTGGAGTAGTTGGTCAGAATGTGCACTATCATGTGGAGTTAGTGTGATGAATAGATCACGTATTTGCAACAGTACAAAAAGTTTGTATGATTGTTATGGCAACAATACTGAAACAGTATCATGCATTAGCAATAAAACTTGTGTTGGTGAGATCTTTTTTTTAATATTTGCATTTGTACTAATTCCAAACCTTTTTTTAAAATTTAGTATATAATGTTACAAATTTTGTTTTGTTTTTATTAAGTAGAATGTCAGGTCAAGTTATTATTTATTAGGTGTTTATTTTCAATGGAGTAATTGGTCTGAATGTCTACCTTCATGCGGAGAAAGTCAGATGAGCAGATCTCTTATTTGCAATACCATAAATATGTCCGATTGCTTGACCAACTTTACTGAGATAGCGTCTTGTATTAGCAATGTAACATGTTTAGGTTAAAAAAAAATTAATAATAAAGTAATAAATAATAATTTAAAATAGTGTCATATTTGTAAAGTAACATATGTAATGTATAATATAATTATTATTTATTTATCATTAATTATTTATAAAAGACATTTATTTTGACAAAAAAATTATTGTTGCAGTTTTTTTTTTCTTTATTCAAAAAACAGTTTTTTATAAGCAATAGCAGTATAATACAGTATAACTTCATATATGTGCGTTAGTTTTTTAAACAGAAATATGCTTTACCAACATTATATTGTAAGATGCTAATAATGGTTAAGTTTATAAATTTATATTGTAATAAATTTTTAGTTGTATTTATCAGGTAGAAAATTAATTTAAGTTATTATTTATTTAGTGTTTGGATACCATAAATACAAAGTTGTATTTATTAGTAAAAAGTTAGTTGATGTTTTTACTTATTAGATGTATGGACTCACTGGAGTAATTGGTCTGAATGCCTGCCTTCATGTGGAATAAGTCTGATGAACAGATCACTTATTTGCAATACTACGAATACTGTGTTCAATTGCTCTGGCAACATTACTGAGACAGCAACTTGTATTAGCAATATAACATGTTTAGGTTAGTAAAAGTAAAGTTATGTAACAATACATAGCAAACAAGCATGTTGTGATGGGGGCTTCAGTCTATTTATAGGACATGCATTAAGACACATCTGTGTACAAATTTAATTTTTTTTTTTTCTTTTGCTCTGACTCAATGCATGGATTCTGCTTGTATCTCTATTTTTATGACTAGGCAACTCATTCTATTATATCCTAATGTACCATAAAACTGAAATTTATATTTATGGTACAAGTTGTACCATAGCCATAAATTTCAGTTTTATGGTTCAAAGGCTGGCTGGTAGTCAGGTTTCCTAAACTATTTAGTAGAAGTTAATTCCATTAAAAGCTGTAAAATATTAGAGTACTAACAGAACCATTTTGCGCATGAATGGTGTCCCTGTTTGTACTTTTTGTGTGCATTGTCAAGGCCTTTATGAGCCCTTTGTTGCGGCTTAGGGTTTGTTGTTAGTTTTAGGGCAAATGCTTGGACTATTACACAGTGTACTGAGTACTATTTGTGCTTTGAGTCAATTTCTTTAACATATCCAAAAATGAGGAAAAAACACCAAAAACTTTAAAATACAAAAAACTATCGTCATCACCAAATTCTCTAAATATATCATTCACTAGTATTTGTGGTCTTTGAAGTAACTTTTCTTCTGTTGAGTGTAATCTCTTGCAAAATTCACCAGATTTACTTGCTCTTTGTGAGACTAACTTGAGTTCAGCTGTCTCATCTTATGATCTTAGTGTTGATGGCTATCTTACTTTAATTCGTACTCTAATAGTCACATGCTTAGCCTGGCCTTTTACATTCGTAAGAATTCACTTATTTGTCAGGAAACTAGGTTTGTATCCATAGACTATTCTTTGATGTGCTTTTTTCTTTGTTCTACATCCCTCTCCTTTATCTCAAGATTGCACCTTTTTTAATGTTATTTTTGATTAAATTGACCAAGCCTTTTCTCTTTGTCCTCCAGCCAGTATTGTTGCTGTTGGTGACTAAAATGCTAATCACACTAAATGGTTTGGATATAGTGTCTGACTCTTGAGGCGTTAAGGTCCACAACTTTTGCCTTTCTCAATCTCTAACATAAATAGTTAAACCTTCTTCTAAAGTCTAACATAAATAGTTAAACCTTCCAACTTGCTTTCCATACAATCTGAATAATTTACCTTCTCTACTTGACTTATGTCTTGTTTTTGATCCTAATCAGGGTTTAGTTTCTCCACATTTACCCTTAGGTGCTTCTGATCACAGTTTGATCTCTCTAAAACTATTATCTCATTTTTCTTCATTATCAAAATCCCCCTATCATCGTTCTTTTCATAACTACTTTGAAGCTGACTGAGACTCTTTCTGTGATTTTCTTTGTGATGAGCCTTGCATGGAAATCTATTGTCTACCTGCTGACAAATGTGTTTCTTATGTAACTGCTTGGGTTCAAACTGGCTTGGATTCTTATATTCTCTTTCTATAATTCCAAGTAAAACCTCACTCTTCTCCATGGTCTTCCTCTCATTGTACTTCAACTTTCAATTGTAACCATTACTTTCATATTTATCACCAAAACAACTCTCTAGAAAGCAGACTGATCTGTTTGCTATTACTAGAAACCATTGTAAAAAGATTTTGTTTAACATTTAAGCCTGCTAAATCTCAGGTCACAAAATCTCAAATTTTGTCTCAAAAATTAGGCTCCAAAGGCTTCTAGATGTTCTTTAACAGTGTCTATAATAAGGGAAAATCTATTTTTCCGCCTCTCTTGCAGGGTTCATATTTTTTTACCTTACGTAAATACAAAGCTGAATTGTTTGCTATAAACTTTATATTAATCTCATCTCTTGATTCCACCAATTACATCCTACCTGATATAGCCGACAAACAGATTGATCCATTGCTTGACATTTGTATCACACTAGCTTCAGTACCTAAAGTGATTTCCTGCTTAGACTCTTCTGCGACTTGTGGTAGAGGCAACATACTTGATATAGTTTTGAAGAAGTGTTCTACGGAGCTGTCAACTATACTTTCAAAACTATTTAACAATTGCTTGCTTTACAGCTTGCTGAAAAGCCACATCTGTTATCCCTATTTTCAAAACTTCTAGAGAGTGATCTGACTCATCTAACTATCATCTCATTAGTCTACTTACTATCATAAACAAGGTTTTTAAGTCTTTAATTAATAAACACTCAATCTCTAATAATTTACTTTCAGATCGTCAATATGGATTTTGATCTTTTATATGATTCTACTTCTGATTTGTTAACAGTGACAACTGATAGATTTTATTGTGCATTAGATTTAGTGCTATTGTTCGAAACATTTCTAAAGCTTTCGTTAAGTTTTCTATATAAATCCTTTTTTATCAATCTTAGTATAAATTGTCCTTGGTAGACTGCACAATTTTTTATTTTCTGTAATTTTAGAGGTTTCTCAAGTTCTATTCTTGGCTTTATACTTTTTAATTTACATTATCGGTCTTTCAGAAATTCTCACATTCAAGGCATAGTTTGTTGATGATACTACCATTTATTCTTGTCTTGATAACAAGTCAATACTCTCTGATTGATGGATGGGGCATTTGAGCTTAAAAAGGATCTCACTTCTGCCACAGCATGGGGCCTTCAGTGGCTGGTGAATTTTAACACAGATAAAACTCAATTTTTTTCATCTAAATGTTATCGCAACAATTTAGATCTTCCTATATTTATGAACAGTAGTGTACTCGATTAGTCATCTACCCTTCTAGGATTATCTCTTTCTCCCAATCTTCCTTAAAAAAAAAAAATGCTGCAAAATTAGCATCTGACAAGGTTGCATCTCTTTTTTGTGCTTACCACTTTCCTATTCTGGATTCTATTCTTTATCTCTATAAATTTCAAATTCGTGCTAGTACCGAATACTGTTACCATATCTGGAGCCAATCTTCAAATGATACTCTTTCTTTTTAAAACAAGGTGCAAAAATGCATCGTAAACATAGTTGGACCTGCTCTTGCAGCCAACCTCCAACTATTGTCACATTATCATAATGTTGCTTCTCTTTTCTATATATACTATATATTATATACTATATATAGTATATATTCTATATATACTATATATATATATATATATATATATATATATATATATATATATATATATATATATATATATATATATATATATATATATATATAGTGTATATACTATAATGGGCACTGCTCTAAAAAGCTAGCATCTCTTGTGCCTTCTACTAAATTTAATTCTTCATTCAATTTCTTGTATAAAAATATACTTGTATAAAATATTCTTGTGTTACATCATTCAAATAAGTCTCGTTCTTTTACTGTGACTGTTCCTAAGTATTCCAAAAATTCTTATTTGTCTAGATTTTTTCCTCAAACATCAATTATTTTGAATTCACTCCCTTCGTCTTTTTTTCTGATTCATATAACTTGCAATCTTTTAAGTTCTTTGTTAATCTATATCTTGCTTTATAAACTTCATCTGTTCTCTTTTAGTAACTTCCAATTTTAAGTGGTTGCTTGCTGCCTTATTAGAAGTGAAGATGTTTTAAAAAGAAAGTGTTTTGTAAACTGTTTAGGAAACCATATCAACAATTAGAATTGTTTGTTAATTAATAAATTAATGTGGATTGTTATATTTATTTAACAATAATTATATATTATGTATTATTTTATCTTAGTTGCATAATAAGCTATAATTTATATTTTCATTATAAACAAAAAAATACATATGAAAATTATTTTATATTTCAATATTATTATGTATAATCAAATCGTACATAGGTTTTATTAAAGTTTGTATAACAATATGGATAATAAACTTTTTACATATTGACTTATGATTATGACATATAGTTATGATATCCAATAAAAATCTTATGATACATTAAAGGGATCCTAAACTCCCAACGCATGCTGTGTTCATATTAAAGATGTTGAAAAAAAACGGTTTGAACCAAGTTTTTTTGATTAGAAATAAATAATGAATGCATACCAAGAAAAACTAATCTTATCGTTTTAGTCAAACACTGCAAAAAAAATTTGTAAAAAGGTAAGAATAATAAATTACTTTTATTTTATAGGAGTAACTTGTATTTTAAAGATATCTTTTAAAAATAAATTACTCCTATAAAATAAAAATTAATAAAGTAACAAAATTGACAAATATATGTTTTCCAATAAATGCTACAATAATGCTGCGCAATTTTGCAACCTTTAGTCATAATAATTATTTTTTACCTACTTTAGTTTTAAAAGACTTTAGTACCCCCGTCATTAAAATCATTCATTTTAAATATATTTTGACATGATTATTTATTATTCCTCCGAACTTCATGCAAAGCAAGTTCAGACAAAATAATGTCTAACCAAATAAAAATGCTATTACTAAATTTATACGGGTAATTAATATAAAACAATTTTTTATCAGAATCTTTATTGAGATAATAAATACTTCATCATTTATTAGCATTAAATATAGCGCAATTTATAACAACAAACAAGTATAAAATATTTAAGGTTTTTATATCTTTTTAAATGTTAAAATTAGAAAATAAATAACTAAACAAATAATGAAAAAATTTATGAATAAAAATAAATAAAAATTTTCCAGACTTTCATTTGTTAAAAGTCTGCCGTGATGTCAAATACTAAAACTTTTATGAATTAAACACGCTTCAAAGGAATGGGTAACAGAAATAATGTCGAAAAATGAATTTTTGAATAGTGTTGAATATATTAAAAAGGCCTAATGTCGCAAAAAAAAGGAATAGTGTTGCAAAAGAATTTAATGAATAGTGCCAAAAACAATAAAAAGGAACAGTGTCAAAAACATAAAAAGGAATAGTGTCGCAAATAATAAAAGGAATAGTGTCGCAAATAGTAAAATCAAAATAGTGTCAAAAACATAAAAAAGGTACAGTGTCGCAAATAGTAAAAACAGAGTACATCTTGATGCTTCATTAATTAATACATATGTTTATTGTGGGAAAGGCAAGTTTTCCACAATTCAAAACTTATTTTTCTGTTTAAGTAAATTTGTTTATAGGTAGGCAGCAGTACCGGCTTTAGTGATTGGACTGGGTAGCAGCACTGTATGGGTTTTGGAGTTCGGTACTTTTACCACAACAAACTAAATTATGTATTTTTGGCAGTGATTATCTGGAAAGTTTTTAAAAATGTGGGTTAAGCCGCTTTTACACTGAACCCCTCAAATAATAGTACCAATTCAATACTACAGGAAAAACAGGTCGTTATCAAATGCTACAAATGTTTTATCATGTACAGAACATTTATTTGAAATTTATGATAAAAACTTCCCAAAATGTAACATTTATAAAACAAACTAAAGTCTAAAATAACCATTGGTAACAAAAGGTCTTAAAAAATCCCCAAAATTATTTAATACCTTAAAACAAAAAGGTGTTATTTTTGAGTACAGACTTAAGATAAAGGAGAGCAATATAGATTTAAGAGTAATGTGATAGAGTGAAGCAGTGCTACACAAAAGCTCAGAATAGTTTGTGGATTCAAACCTAGTTTCCTGACAAATGGGTGAGTTCTTCCGAATGTAAATGCCCAGGCCAAGTATGTAACTTTTGGAGTCTTTACAAATTGAAGAAAGATAACCATCAACACTAAAATCACAAGATGAGACAGTTTAATGCAAGTTAGTTTCATAAAAAGCAAATAGACCAGGTGAACGTTGCCAGAGATAAGACTAGATAAAAGAAAAGTTATTTTGGAGACCACAAATATTAATAAATTATAGATTTAGAGAAATTGGTGTTGCCGATGGTTTTTTGTGCTTTATAGCTTTTGGTACTTGAGTCATTTTTGAATTTGTTAAAGTTGATTCAATGCACAGATTGTTCTATTTTTTAAAGCAAACAATACGTGTTTTGATTAGTTTTGACACTTATATTCAATACCACAAATATGTCCTCTATCAACATTACTGAGATAGTGTCTTGTATTAGCAATAGCACATGCTTAGGTTGGAAAAATTTTTTTGTTATGCACAATTTTTTAATTAAGTTATAAATAATAAATTAAAATGGTTTCATATTTATAAAGTATGGAACACACTTGTAATATATAATATGAAAATTATTTATTTATCATTATTTATGTATAAAAAGGCGTTTATTATGATACTGTTGTATAAATTTTACTGTTGTACTTTTTTTTTCCTTATCAGAAAAAAAGTTTTACAATAAGAATCAGCAATACAATCCATTAAGTTGAAATATATGCTTCAGGTTTTTAAACAGAAATATTCTAATAATGATTAAGTTTACAAATTTATATTGTAATAAAATTTTAGGTTTATTTATTAGGTAGACAATGATTTGATGTTTTTACTTATTAGATGTATGGACAGAATGGAGTATTTGGTCTGAATGCATGCCTTCATGTGGGTTAAGTCTGATGAACAGATCACTTATTTGCAATACTACAAATACTGTGTTCAATTGCACTAGCAACATTACTGAGACAGCATCTTGTATCAGTAATATAACATGTTTAGGTTAGTAAAAATTAAATTACAAAACATTTGTTTACATGCTAAATTTTTTACTAAAGTTTTTAGATGGATATAAATTTTAAACTTATTAAAATATTTAAAAAAGGTTTCAGTTGAAGTTAAACCATATTTACCTTTTTTTTTACTTCTGGTTACTAGTTAAAAAACCTTTAAAATTATAATTTTAAATCAATCTTTTTTACCTTTTTTTGGCAAGTAAAATTTAATAATTTTTTATAAGGTATTTGGATGCAGTGGAGTAATTGGTCAGAATGTGCACCATCATGTGGAGTAAGTGTGATGAATAGATCACGTATTTGCAACAGTACAAAGAGTTTGTATGATTGTTATGGCAACAGCACCGAAGTAGTATCATGCATTAGCAATAAAACTTGTGTTGGTGAGATCTTTTTTTTTAATATTTGCATTTGTACAAATTTCAAAGTTTTTTTTGAATTAAATATACAATGGTACAATTTTTTAAGTTTTATTAAATCTTTGCGAGTTTTTTTGTTTTGTTTTGTTCTGTTAAGTGAAATATAATATACAATGCCTAAAAGATTTTTCTTTTTGTTGAAACATTAAGTCCATTATAATTAAAATTTAATGTAGCATTTTAACTATTCTGCTTTAGGCCGGGTGAATAAAAAAAAGCAATTGCTTTTACTCATATATATACGTAACTTAACATATAAATATATATATATATATATATATATATATATATATATATATATATATATATATATATATATGTATATATATATATATATATGTATATATATATATATATATATATATATATATATTTATATATATAAATTTGCTTTATGACGAACCTGCTGAAGGCAAAACTGACTGTAGAAAAAATATATATTTGTTTCAACTAATTCACTTCTGACATGGTTGTAAGCGAACGCTATTAAGTTATGAGTTACTAGAAAGCAAAGGATTGGGTTAAAGAGAGAGTAAACAATTATCCGAAGACTTGGAAAGTTGTAGGTTAGATCAGGAAAACATTACGTTGGGTAAAAGTTTTCAGGTTTTGTTGCTGTTCAGGGAAAAAAAAAACTAGGTAAATAATAAATTTCATTGCATTAAGGGACAAATACAGTAAAGTTTGCAGTAAATAACTGAGTTTTGTTGAATTTTAAATCCACTAGTCTCTGCATGCTCAAAGCTGTTACAGAAAAGAGATCATATTAGAGATAGGCTGCTTGTTCTAAGCAATTGAAAAGATTATTTAGAGACAAGAGTATAAAGTTGAGTTGTCAGCAAACAAAGTCTTTGTTTAGATGTAAGACCAGAAATATTGTTAATTTAGATAAGAAACAATACAGAAGCAAAAATCTTACAGCACACCTAAAGTTACTGGAAATAAAGAAGAGTGTACACGTTCAATACTGTTATTAGAAAGAAATAGTTTAATAATCCTAAAACTTTTATATGAAGAAACTAAAATTATAGGGAAGACTAATGATAAGATAGTTGGAGAAGTTAGATTCTTTTTTATAGTTTTTAAATATTGAAATTTATCACTTATTAATAGTTTAGCAAGAATTGAAAAAAATTCTAGACTTTCGTAAGAATGTGATAGAAATGTTGTCTTAACCACAAGCCGTAAAAGGTTTTAATAAAAAATTGACTTGAGCATCGGAAGCCAAATGTGGATGAAGATTTGGATGTCCAACTATGGGTTAATCTGTTTAACTGAGATGCTAGGAAGAGAATGGCTGTTATATTCAAGATTTAAATTAGAAATAAAGTTCTTTGTAAATAACTCTGTCTTATTCTAGGGAGGAGATATAAGATCAGACCTATGAATTAGAGATAGAATGTTAGACTTAGAATTAATGACACTGTTAAAGATTTTCCAAAAGTCACTAGAACCTAAAATTTGTTCTTGCTCTTGTAAAAAAGACGTAAGGAATAGTTTTGGTTTAATATAGTATCTGCACAAGAAGTTTAAAAATGTGGATTAGAATGAGGCCAAAGAGAAGGACTAAAAGCTTCCGTGCCTGTTTGTTTCAAGGAAATTAGATAAAAGGCACATTTATATATATCCATATTAATATACATAATTTGGATATATATGAATATAAACATGTATGTTTGCTATTTATTTAGATGCTGGCGTACAATATATGGTGTAGTATTTGTCGAAAAAGAAGATGATCAGGTAGATGTGTGGTATGACACTAACAAGAAATGAAAAGGAACCATAATTTTTGACAGATTAGAAGAAATATTCTATCAAACAATGCTTATTGGAGAAGATTAAAGTGGTTTGAGTACCAGTTAGTAGAGAAGTAGCAGCTTCAGAAGGAAAAAAACTTGACAAGAGTGCATAACATTTAGTATGAATGAACTTTAGTTGAGTAAAGAAAATGCTTGAAATTGTTTATATTAGAAAAACAGCATAAATAGAGAAGGGTAAAGCTTGATGACTATGATGACGATGACAATAATGATGATGATGATAATAATGCTGATGATGATAGTGATGATGATCATCATCATCATAATCATCATCATGATAATGATGATGATCATAGTCATGGTGATGATCATGAGAAGGAATGAGGAATATTACAGAAATAGGGAAGGTTAAAGCGGTTAATGATGGAAGGTTAAAGCGGTTAATAAACGGAAGATTAATGATGATGATGATAATGATGATAATGATGATGATGATCATGAGCAGCCCTTATCACAAGTTCGAAATTTATTTTGTTACAGGAGGTTCAGAAAGATTTAAAAATTCGCGCTTGATTTAAAAGCAGTCTTGTAACTTGTTTTCCTAAATATTTTTCAAAGTTTTGGTAATGGTGTTGGGATCCACTGCAGTGATGTTGTTGGTTAATTGCTTCATTTTTTCATTTATTTTATTATTTGAGTGTGTTCAGTCTTTGTTTTGTTTGACCCCGTTCACTAAACTCTTTTGTTGGACATAAATTTTCAGGTCATAATTAAAATTGTGTATTATCTAAATGTTTGTTGATTCTTTTCCATGCATTTTGAAATATATTGTTGAAATACATTGTTGTCTATATGTATAACTAAAAAACTTAATGTTTTATTTTTTTTGTCCATTCACAATTCCATTGTATATTTAATGCCATGCACACACACATATAAGTGTAATAATTTTTTTAATTTACAGTTTTTTTTCTTATTTTATGTATTTTTTTGGTCAACAAAATTTGTTGGTAGTTGTCATAGGTATCTATATTTAATCTGTAAAAAATTAATAAACACAAAGAGACAATTATAAAGCTTTGCAAGATCTTGAGGTTATAGAATTTTTAATTCAGGAAAACTTTTTTTGGATATAAGATGGTAAAGGAGAAATTGTCATAATACTTGTTTAATCTTAAAGTTTAAGGGGTAAACAGATTCTATCTGTTGACCAGCCTTGACCAGAACTCTGTGGTAGCTCTCGATCTTTGAAAATGTGCGCATTGTCGAGGCCACATTTTGAGCCCGTTCTTACAGCTTAGGGTTTATTAATAGTATTTAGGCAATTGCTTGGACTGTTAAATAGTGTACTGATCATTATCTGTGCTTTGAGTCAAGTTCTTCAAAAAAAACTATAAAACTCAAAAAAACATCATCATCGCGTTGTTCTCTAAATCTATCATTCACTAATATTCGCAGTTTTCAAAGTAACTTTTCTTCTGTTGAGTCTTATCTCTTGCAAAGTTCACCAGACCTACTTGCTTTTTGTGAGGCTTATTTGAGTTCGGCTGTTTCATCTTGTGATCTTAGTGTTGATTTTTTCCTTCCTTTAATTCATAAAGACTCCATTAGTCACATGGTTGGCCTGGGCATTTGCATTTGTAAAAATTCACCCATTTGTTGGGAAATTAGGTTTGAATCCACATTTAGCACCACTTCATTTTATCATCTTCTTCTTTGTTCTATATCGCTTTCCTTCATCTCAAGACTGCACTCTTTTTAATGTTATTTCTGATGAAATTGACCAAGCCTTTTTTCTTTATCTTTCAGCCAATATTGTTGTTGTTGGTAACCTTAACTCAAATAGTCAACTCTCCACCTTTCTTTCCAGACAATTTGTATCATTTACCTTTCTTTACTCAACTTATGTCTTGTTTCTGATCCTAGTCAGTGCTCAGTTTATCCACATTCACCCTTAGGTGCTTTTGATCACAGTTTGATCTCTAACTCCTCTACTTTTTTTCCTCGAACATCAGGAATTTGGAATTTGCTTCCTTTTTCTTACCTTCCTGATTCATATAATTTGCAACCTTTTAAGTTGTCTGTCAGTCGTTATCTTGCTCTATAAACTTCATCTTTTCTCTTCCAGTAACTTCCAGCTCTAATAGTGGTTGCGAAGATATTGAGAAAAAAAGTTGCGGAGTTACTATGAATGTTATGTTACAAAAAACAATTAAAAACAAATTTTCAAGTTAATGAATTTTCGCTTTTTACAGCAGCATACATGCATATGTACAAACATACAGACTTGAACAGGAATTGTCTGTGATTGCATGCCATTCCTCACCATGCTAATAAATTTTCTGTTTTTCTGATAATTTGACTGCAGTTTTTCATATGTTTTGGCAATTTAAACATTTCAGTGGTGCCCAGACCGCTGATTCAGCAATATAAAATAATTAGAATCTAGCCTCAGCCTTTATATATATATATATATATATATATATATATATATATATATATATATATATATATATATATATATATATATATATATATATATATATATATATATATATATATATATATATATATATATATATATATATATATATTTTAAAGAACTAAATCCAATGGTTTGTTATACATATATATGTAATGCAAACTAAACTATGTAATAACTAGCAGTATGCAACCCGTAATACGAGTTATTAATGGATAAATCACTTATAACAATCTAACTTATGTTTATATAATTTGAAAAGTATAATAAAATACTAAGGCTGCCACTGTCCCAGTTTTTCCGCAGAAGAACGCTATAAAAGTTTTGATTAGATTAGTATTGCACTCTCTTCTGTAAAAACTGAGACAATGGAAGCCCTATCTATATATAATATAATCTTTTTAGTTCTGCTCACTTTTGTTTGTCTTGGTTTTTAGTTAACAACTAAACAAGACCACATAACTCAAGTTATTTTTTATAACAGCAAGCACCAGAGAAGGAAAGCCAAGTACAACTGACAATACCCACACAAAAAAAGATCATCTCAAAAAGACTACAAAAGCATTATTTTACCTACTTATTATTGTGTTTGAGAAAATAAGGAGTAAAAACAAAAAAAAATAGTCAGCTAATATAACAGCCTGCCTTAGTTCTACACAATAGTAGCTATATTGAGTAGATTAAAATTTGATCATTATAATCAAATGTGACCAATCATTCGACAATTATTATTAATTGGTATTTTCAAAAAAATTTAAATTCTATTTGAAAAATCTGTAAGAACAACTGAGATTCATAAATCATGAAGTAAGTGACTTGTAAAACATTTCTTAGACATGGTACCAAAAATATATAAGATCTTAGTAATAACAGAGAGTTCCAACAATGCTCCTCTTATTCAATAAATCTTCATTAAAAAGAGAGAGAGGAAGCAGACTGTGTTTTAAAGGTAATGTGTTTAAAAAAAGTTAAAAGCATACAATAAATTATGTTGACTTAAGTTATGATTTTTGATGACAATGACAAAAACAATATATTAGCACAAAATAGCTATAAAAAACCACAACCATAAAAAAATGGTTTTTTAATGTTACCACTAAATAAAATTATACTTACCTTAATTGTTTATAATTCCAGTTTCTTCATAATTCTTGATTAATGACTAACATAGAAAATTTCATATCATAAATTTACTAAATTAAAACCATGTTTCAACAGTAAGCAAACTAATAAAGCAATGACAACTAAAAAATAAGAGAATACAATTATGTTTGAACTTTAAAAAAAAAATGAAATTATCTAATTTTAAGATAACTATTATCAGTTATATGAAAATTTAATAAAATTTGATTTGTAAAAAAATGTAGTGACCAATACTACATCTAAAAATATATATAACAAATCTGATAATAGTCTAATAAATTATAAAAACAGTCATAATAAAAAAAGTTATTTTAATAATTTTAAACTTATCAGTCATGTAGAATATCTGAACGATAGTCGATGGAATTGTATTAAATTATCAAACAGTTCAAGGAGATAACAAAATATAAACAGCTTAGATATTTCCTGCATTTTTGATATAATTTCAAATGTTGTCATGTTGTTAAAATATCTGGGAAGGTAAGAAAACAGCACAGAATTGTTTCGCCAAACTTAACGATAATACTAACTATACTTGTTGAAGTTAAACATTCTACTTTGAATAAAATAACAAATATCTGCAATTGTTATGAGAAAGTCATTGCAGAATGTTTTCACACAGATTAAGATGTTTAATTGCTAACGATATTGGTTTTATTATAAACCTGTACGCCTAGATCAGATAGCAGACCCTTCGAAGTGTTATTCAACAAAACATAATTTAAGTCAAGCAGAATTTTCCAGCATTTATATATTAACATCAGGTAGCAGTGTCTACAGTGAGCGACCATTTGCGGAAGTAGGTTTGTTTTATTATTTTTGTGGCGGTTTAGTTTAGAAAATATTAAATTGACTTTTAAATTTTTTCTTAAAATTATCGTAGAATATCTGAAATTAATGAGAAACAAAAAGTAGAGCATAATGAAAATTAGATTGATGTTAAGTTGAATTTCAATTAAAATATAAAAAATAGAACATACCTGATGGGTCCAAGAAATTATAATTAGTAATTTAAAAAAAAAAAAAATTGCTTAACAAATTCCAGTATTTATATTTTGATACCAATTATTGTAAGATTCGTACTTAGTGTTAGTTCCAAAGTGTTCCAAAGTAAAAAATATTTAACAGATATCAAGACCATCTGGCACTAAATGGTGCTAAGTAATACCACAACTTTGTAACATCACTTGACTGGCAAGGATAACAATCTTGCTCTATACACTTTTAAGTAATACCGCTTTTAAAACATGTAAACTTTGATCTGGTTTACCATACTTTTTTATTATAGCGATAACATCTTTTAAGTTTTTCTAAAGATTTCCTAAGTAAATAGAAAACTATAATGCACCCTGGTCTAACATGATGATTGTTACCAAGGTTTTTACGTCTTCACATAAAAAATCATGCTGCATGCTTCTCAGTTAGCTTTGGTTATTTTTATGAAAACAAGACACTGCCCTTCAATTTGAACATATGCATCAGCAGCATATTGATGAAATTTCTTATCATAAAATATTAAACAGATGTCTTACTGAAGATCCATAATTGCAAAGCTGAGATAGTTTAACATGATTTTTATGACTATTACTTCCAATTCACCTAACAAATTCAAAAAGTTCCTTAAAAAAATTTCTTAAGTTGTTCAAATTTAGGTATAAATTAATTTCTCCTATCGCAGCATTTCTTACATTTTGATGACAAATAATTTCAGTTTAGTTCTAATTTTTTACTTGAGTGTCAATCAATTTTAAGTTGCCTATTAATATTTCTTTTAATAACTTTTTTAGTCCATATCTTTTTATAAGATTATATAGATATATAAGTATATATAATTTACAAAATAGTATGACAAAAAAATATATATATAAAATTTTTATTAAATAAACTTAGATTTATCTAGTATATAGTAATAGTAATATAGTAATATATATTTAAATAAGCCCTTGTAGATAAAATGACAAATAATTAAAAAACAAACAAACAAAACCAACAAATTATACAAAAATTTATGGTTTGTGAAATATAAACTTTTAGTAAAAAAAAGCAATTGTTATTTCATAGCAAGTAAGTTGATATCAAAATTGTGAAAAAGGGAAAAAAGATTGCTTTCATTTAATTAAAGTTTACATCTATGACAAATAGGTCCTCATGTGCGGTGGATAGTTTGTTGGATAGTTTTTTGTGTGACAAATACTATTTGAAATAAAGATTTAAAGTATATTACCCGGTCAGGAATTTCATATTATATAATATCATACCATGTTCCATAATAACGTACATAGTACCATAATATTTGTAAGTAATTTCACATTATTTAATATTGAAGCAAATTTTAACTTTACCTAAAAAGTAAATACTTTTAGATCTCAAAGTCTCCAAAAGTTATTCTAAGTGTTACTAGTATTTTTTTATTTACTTTTTTAAGTACTTACTTTTGTTAACTAGACCAGAAATTAGCCACCCAGCCAGCAGCTCAAGCTTTATTTATTTCACCAACCACTTACACACTACCCAACACCCAACTTTAAGATAGACCTGTAATATTGGCTAGTGATGTGGAATGAAATAACAACAACTTGTTGTATATAAATATTACTAATTTCATTAAAAAAACTCTTTTATGAAAAAAAGTGTATTTTTGTGAGGTGTAGGTGGTGGATTAACACCCCCTCCGGATCCCTCAATGTGTCCTTTACCTAGAAACTAGTTTAAAATCATAGTCCTTTTTTTATATCTATCTTTACTACTAAAACGTCATAACTTTTTATAGAATTGTCCAATTCTCATAATTTTTCACCATTAAAATACTGTATTTGAGGGCTTTCTAATGATATATAACATTCTAGTGTTTGATTAATTTAAAAAAATCAGCCCACATTTCTAAATATTAATGTTTTTATGCATATATGCATATATATATATATATATATATATATAAATAAGAATATATATATATTCTTTGTTAATATATGTATATATATATATATATATATATATACATATATATATATATATATATATATATACATATAAATATATATATATATATACATATATATATATATATATGTATATATATATATATATATACATATGTATATATATAATATATATATATATATATATATATATATATATATATATATATATATATATATATACATTCAAATTTAAATAAATTTGAATTTTAAGTAGCCTCCTCGTCTGAAGTGGCCTTTACAGCCTTAAGGAGGTGAACTATGAAAAAATACTTTTTTGTATCATACTTTTTTTGCCGACCAAAGATTGAGGTCGGTAAATTATTACCGAACTCTTTTTCCTAATTCCGAGGGTTGTATATATATATATATGAAGACCTCAGTGGAAAAACCAGCGTTGTCACATTTAAAAAGTATTGAGAAAGTATTTATTGATCATTAATAAAAGTCTTTATTTTAAGCAAATGAAACTAAGGAATTTAAAAAAATTTATATTATAATTATTTTATTGTAAATTTATTTAAAACAAAACATTTTGTAATTTTTTATACAAAAAATTTTTTTCTTTGCTTTAAGTAAAGACATGTATTAATGATCAACAAATACTTTCTCAATACTTTTTAAATGTGACAACGCCGGTTTTTCCACTGAGGTCTTCATATATATATATATATATATATATATATATATATATATATATATATATATATATATATATATATATATATATATATATATATATATATATATATATATATATATAAATATATGTATGTATATATATATATATATATATATATATATATATATATATATATATATATATATTTATATATATATATATATATATATATATATATATATATATATATATATATATATATATATATAAATATATGTATGTATATATATATATATATATATATATATATATATATATATATATATATATATGTATATATATAAATATATATATATATATATATATATAACACATCGCTCAATAAGTCCGTAGGATGACATATAGATGGCAACACAAATACTGAACCCGTATTGTTTTTAGAAAGTACCAACCTTCAAACGATATCTGTCAAAGTTTCATGACAATCGGACCATTATTTACCAAGTTAGTGTGTGAACGATTGAATCAACTTTTGTGAATTGAAAAAAATGGAAAAATCAGAATTTTGTGTGCTCATTAAGCATTGCTTTTTGATGGGAAAAAACACAGTGCAGACCAAACAATGGCTTGATAAGTGTTATTCGGACTCCTCTCCATCGAGGCAAATGGTTGAAAAGTGGTTTGCTGACTTTAAACGTGGTCGTACAAACACAGATGATGCTGAACGCTCCGGTCGCCCAAATTCAGCAGTTACTGAGGAAAACATCAAAAAAATCCATAAAATCGTCTTATCCGACCGCAAATTGAAATTGAAGGAGATTGCCGAGGCCATAAAGATATCAGAAGGCAGTGTGTTTACAATATTACACGAACATTTGGGTATGAGAAAGCTTTGTTCGAAATGGGTGCCGCGTTTGCTAACACCGGACCAAAAACAACAACGAATTGATGATTCTGAAGCATGTCTGGCACTATTTCACCGAGATAAAAAGGATTTTTTGCGTGGCTACATCACAATGGATGAAACATGGATCCACCATTTCACTCCTGAGTCAAATCGACAGTCGGCTGAGTGGACACCAGCGGGTGAAAGCCGCCCAAAGCGCCCAAAGGCTCAAACTTCTGCTGGCAAGGTTATGGCCTCCATATTTTGGGATAGCCATGGTATATTGTTCATTGATTATCTTGAGAAAGGTAAAACGATCAACAGCGAATATTACATGGCATTATTGGAACGATTGAAGGCTGTAATTGACGAAAAGCGACCGCACATGAAGAAGAAAGAAATTCTCTTTCATCAAGACAATGCACCGTGTCACAAGTCAATGAAAACAATGGTAAAAATGAATGAATTACACTTCGAATTGTTGCCTCATCCACCATACTCGCCTGATTTGGCCCCCAGCAATTATTGGCTGTTCTCAGATCTCAAAAGGATGCTCCAGGGAAAGAGATTTGGATCGAATGAGGAGGTCATCGCCGAAACTGAAGCATATTTTGAAGGAAAAGATAAATCGTTCTACAAACATGGTATCAAAAAGTTAGAGAAGCGCTGGAATGACTGTATCGCCTTAAAAGGAGACTATGTTGATGAATAAAATCAAATTATGTCAAAATATTGTTGTTTTATTAGCTATCCTACGGACTTATTGAGCGATGTGTTATATATATTGCTTTTTTTTAATAAAAAAAAGTTTTTTTTTATTAAAAAGTAACGTTTTTTAAGTAAAAGGTCTTTTTTTCCATATATATATGTAAATATATATATATATATATATATATATATATATATATATATATATATATATATATATATATATATATATATATATATATATATATATATATATATAAATATATATATATATATAAATATAAATATATATTTATATATATATATATATATATATGTATGTATATATATATGTGTGTGATTGTGTGTGCTATTAATCTAGCCTTTTGGACACAATGGAGCAATTGGTCCGAGTGCACACCCTGTGGTGTAAGTGAAATAAGCAGATCACGCATATGCAATACTACTAGTTATTTTTTAAGTTGCGTTGGTAATAGTACTGAAGCTAAGTCTTGTATCAGTAATACAACTTGTGTGGGTTAGTAATTCATTTTTCATAAATTCATAAGTTTTTAATTTTTCGCTATTTTTTTAAACATATTATTTTTACATATTCTAATAATAGATATTGTTGCTAACTTTATTTATTAGCTCATTGGGCGGAATGGAATAATTGGTCGGAGTGTACGCCATCATGTGGCATAAGTGCAATGAATAGATCACGTGGTTGCAAAAACAAAAATATTTTCAGTAATTGTTTTGGCAACAATACTGAAGTGTTGTCTTGCTTGAGTGGTGTTACTTGTGTAGGTAAAATTAAACAAATGTTTCCTTTTATATTAAAATTTACAAGCACAAATATTTTTTGTGTTTGTGTGCATGTATATACATACTTTTACATCCACACACACACATTTCTGTGTGTTTTTTAATTTTTTCAAATATCTTTACTTTGTAGGAGAATGGAATTTGTGGAGTGAATGCAGTCAAACATGTGGGTCAGGATATATGATGAGCTTTCTGCGAATTCGAGAAGACTCGCAATACTATAAAACTAAAAGTTGCTTTTTGAAAAACTGCACAGGTTCACTTACGATTTTATTTTATTTTTTATGCAGTTTTATATTTATATTTTGAACAAAAATTTAATTGGTCCATATTTTGAGTTAATAGTTACCAAAAATGGTTTATTGCGTAGATAAGTTTTTTTAAGGACTTTTCAGAATTTTAGAAAATTACCGGATGATTTTTGCCATTGATTTGTGATAAAATTTTATAAAACTTTAAATACAGTAAAATTTTTAAGTACGGTGGCGTTTACATATAAACAACTATGTTTTTTATGACTGAAATTTTCAACTTTATTTAATTAAAATTAACTATTTTGAGTATTAGAAATTCTTTTTTGTAAGAACTTAATGTAAAGTCCATTTTAAACGTTTTTTTGTCAAACATTTTTTTAATACTATTAAGGAGTATTTGTAGAAAGTTGTTGTTATTACCAAACTTATAAAATGAAAGTTTATCTGACATTTCTGAGATTGATAAAAATATAATAAAATTAATATTAAAAGCAAGTTGAGCTGGAATTAGCTTCAAGAGAAAGATTATAATGAAAAGTATGACATAAAAAAGATAGATAAAGCTGGAGTGGTAAGGTTAATTCCCTAACTGAACACTGAAATGAATAATTACATTATACTTATAAATTATCTTATGTTTTAGGAGTATTTTAAAGTATGTAATAAAGGTATTTTTATGGAAGTAAAGGTAGAAAATCTTTACTCAGCGACTTAAAATTTAAAGTACATTGTCAAAACTGCCCAATGATTGTATCAATAAAGCTATGCGGTTGATATTTTTTACTAATTTTTAAAAGAAGATACAAGTATATTTCTGTACTAATGCATATTGGCAGTAATTGCAAAAATAGAGTTAATAGAATTAAATTATAGAGTGAATAGAAGTAAATCTATAATTAAACCTATTGTAAATTTTCAAAACCAAACATTTAATGCTTTTAGCATTAATATAAAAATATAAACACTACTACATATAAAAATATACTAAGCATTTAATGCTTAGTATATTTTTATATGTAGTATACTTATAGTATATGCTAAGATATATATACTTTTATATCTTAGCATATATTTTTGATAAAGCTAATAAAGTTGATAATAAAGTTGTGACATAACTAATAAAGTAATAAAGCACCATGGGTTATCACTTTTGATGCTGTTATTTATTTTTAGAAAGATTCCATTAAGTAGTTTCTAGTTTCTGATTTATCAGATTCTACTAGTTATATGAGAGAGAAAAATCAATGGGTTTAAAATAAAATTAAGAAAAGTAGGGTAGTTGAAAATTATCTGGGTGATATCTACATTGATTTTAGGTTTAGCCTAGATCTTTCTACATTTCCGAAAAAAATTTGTCAAATCACAGGTATCTCATATAACACTTCAAGGAAAGGTATTTCTAATTGGTGGTTGTCTGTTTTAGATTGCACACTTCCTATGCTTGAAATAATGTCTCCTTTCACCTTGATTTATTCTTCCTGGTCTTCAAAACATGACCTTTCTCAGTATAAACATGAAAGTGACAAAATTTTCAAAACATGACCTTTCTCTGTATGTATGAAAGTAACAAAATTTTAAAGAGGAAATTGAAAGTAAAAAACTAATAGAAAGAATAAAAATGGAAATCCAGTAGAAAAAGCTAATGAAACAAGGTGCAGAAGGAAAAGCTAGAATTATTAAATGTTTATTTTTTCGACCTAATGATGCATAATTTAATATTAATTTGTACATTGAAATTATTTATTTTTTAAATCATTTATTTTCACTTTTAAACAAACAGTACGGTTAGTCCATTAAATTTATGAAAAGCAAATTGAACTGATAAAGATAATTTTAATTCACTAAACATGATAAAAACTATCACCGAAACAAATATGAAACTTTTAAACTTAAAAGACAAAAAAATGTATTGCCATTTGAGTCACGTGTACTTTAATAGTAGTGATAGACTGAAATTCTGCTTCACTAGCAGTTAGTAGCAGGCCGAAATTTTAATTTGAATCGATACCGAAAATTCGGTTTTGGTATTTTTTATAAATTCGGTAAAAAGAAAAATTTTGGTTCAAAAACAACCAAAAACCTAAAAGTTTGTTAGATTTTAAATTTTTATCTAATTTAGAAAAACACTTACTTTTGAGAATTTTCACAAAGTATTTTAAGAATTTTGACGAAAGTTTTGAGAACTTTCATAAAATATCTCGAAAAAAATCTTGTTTTACAGAGAAAATCTGCCAGTTGATAACCTTCGCTATTAACTTATATTGCTAACTTATGTGTTAAATCTTAATTTGCAATTCGCTTGTAATCAATTCTAACATAATACGAGTGTAAAAAAAAAACAAATTAAAATTGCATTTTAAATAAATTTTTCTAATGAAATCATTTTGACTAGCCAAAATGTTGGTATTGGTTGCTGTAAAATATTTGCCGAAATGTCCATTTCAGTTTTGGCACTGAACTAGAGTACTCGAAATTTCTGATTATTTCGGTTTCGTCTTTTTTGCTTTTTTGGTCGATCACTACTTAATAGTAAGACTAAAAATTATTTATCTAAAATAAATATAGGTAATCGAACCATTGTTTTACAAGACCTTGCTTAAGTCTTACCTTAAATCATCAGTTTACTTAATAAAATTCCTTTTAATAACCCTTTATTAAAATGCTTTTCTGCGATTGACTCAAAGTCTCTAGGTCACAGAGAGAATGCCAAAAAAACTTTCAATTGTCTTTTTCACTGTTGGTATAAATAAAGTAATATTTAATCGAGAGGCTATGCAGCTTCAGATCGATATAGCGCTTCCAGCCATATTTGCTGATGGAAAGCCCATATGTCTATATTTACCTCAGTAGTTCTCACGTTGAGCAGTCATTCAGTATAAAGAACACCATAGTTTACATAAAGACAAACTCTCTTGATAGCAGAGATATAACTGAAGCTTCAGTTAAATATCAATTATTTACAAACAAGACTACAGTGCAAGGTTACTTAAAGAGACGAGATTTATTCCATGACCAAGTTAACAAAAACCTTTTTGGTCATTTGCAAGCACTTTATTAAAAAAATGGATTTGCAACAAAAAAATAGGAAAGTTAAATATCATTTTTTTAAATATAAATTTAACACTGAAAAAAAAAATTGCCTCATACGAATGGTACATAATTAAAGAAATAGGTAAAGAATTTTTTATTGATCATGCAAAATAATGTTGAAAAAGAAAAGCTGATGAATGTTTTGCAACAAAAAATTATAAGAATAAAAATTATTAATTTCAGCCTGATATGTTACATTTAAAAAGTAAATTAATTATCATGCTTTGCAGGTTGTTTACAGCAAAACTAAGATGGTTCATTTTATTTAAGAGAATTATTAGCGTAAAATATTTAGTTAATATTTAGCGTAATGTTATAAGCCTTTATGGGAATTGAATTTACTTATTTGCAGTGGCAAAAAAGAAAATTGTCAAGGGCCTGGCAGAGCTCTTGAAAATTGTCTGTGTCCTACACAGTTAAGAGTACTTTAGAAGATCTCTGTAAAATCTATGTATTCAAGCACTGGTTTTTTTTAGTAAAGTTGATGTTCAAGATAATATTTTCAGAAAAATGGTATTGCTCATGAGAAACGCAGCCTTGTGTTAAGAGCCCGTAAGTCAAAAAAGTCTTGGGCCCAGCTAAGACACAGCCACTGCTTATTTGTTATAGATTATAAACATTTGTTGATAATATTTAAATACATATTGAGTTTAAGTAGATTATTGTCTAATCACAGCCTGTGACTAGAAAATGTCTAGTCATTTATATGGTCATTATATATTATATATTTATATAGTGATATTTATACATTATTTATTTATATGACTATATGAATGACTTAAACTTATTAAAATTTTTTACTGCAAATTTTCCCGGGATTTTTGTTAAAATAGTTTTCTGGGATTTTTATAAAAATAGTTTTCTGGGATTTTTATTTTAAATAATTTACAGTTTTTTTTCACTAACTAAATAACTCATCTATGTTATTCGAGTATTAATATTAAAAGCTTGTAAATTGTTATTCAAATATTAATATTAAAATATTGTAAAAACACACAAGATGTTAAAAACACATGTTCCAAAAACACACAAGTTATTAAAAACATACTTGTTGTTAAAAACACATGTTTTGTAAAACCAACAAGTTGTTAAAAACACATATTGTGTAAAAACGCACAAGTTATTAAAAACATACATGTAAATACACATAAGGTGTCTTTTGCTGGTCTAATTGCATGTGGAAAATCTCTGCATTGTTTTTCATTTTTTTAAGTTTATTTACTGGTAGTTTTAAGAAATGTACACCTTTTCTATTTCTAATAATGTGATTTTTTGAAACTAGTAATTAAAATTGCTAATATTTACTAAACATTTGCATTTCACTAAAAATGTATACATAAAACTTTTATTTACTTTAATGATTCTTGTTGAAAAAGTAGTATATCATTGAGTTTATGCTATCCATGAACCATATGTTGTTAGGTTATTTATATCTTTGATAGTAGGCTCAGTCCAGTATTAGCTCTTTTTAAATGAGCTGTAAAGAAAGAGGTACAAGATAAACTTTTAGTCAATTAAATTCTAAATATTTTCAAATTTGAAAGAAGAAAATAAGTGGAAAAAAAAAATTGGTTTAATCAACTTCAAGTTACTTTTAAACCACTTACACTAAAGAGCGAACTAATATTAAATTATTAAAGAGTAGAACAAATATAAAAAGAAAAGTATCACTCAGTAAAGCTTCATATTCATACAACTTGCTGCAGGAAACTCTTTACATGCAAGCATAAGCAACTAAGTACTAAGTGTTTGAATTTATTTTTGCTTTACTATTTTTCAGTTTTGCTGATTCAGGAATCCAATCGAACATTTTTTTTTTTACATATATAAAATTGTTTTTTGTTTTTTTAATTTTTAAAAGATTATTACTGAGTTTTTACTTATTCATATAGTATAAAAAATTTGAATGAAATAAAAAAATTAAAAAATTTTTTTTTTCTGAATTTGGGACTAAATTATTTACTCTTACCCCAGATTACTTTAATAAATATATTTTAAATATTAAATTTTTATTAATAAAGTCATTTGTTTTCATTAATCTTTATTTTGTTTTAAAAATTTTAAAGCATTTGCATGTAACTTAGTTTACCTTATTGATAATACTTTTAGAAATAAAAAATTTGTAAAGTTTTTTTTTCTGATATAGAACATATTAATAATATTATAAATATCATAATATAGAGTTTTTAGGGTAAAATGTGTACTTTATGAAAATGCATATCATTTTCATGAATTAAACATAAATAACCCAATAGTTTAATTTAACATTTGCTTTAGATGGTGCTGAATGGAGTACATGGGGGAACTTTGGACAATGCTCTCAAACATGTGGAAGTGGTAGAATGGTTAGAAACAGAATGTGCGAAAATGTTTCTTCAGATAATTTTATTTGTTTTGGCTTGAGTCAAAATGTTTGGAGTTGTAATGATTTTTTATGTCCAGGTCATTAATTCAAAGTTAATAATAAAGTTATAATCTTATAAAATAGTTTTAATAGTTTATAAATTTAGGTTTTGTTTTAGGTAAATATTCTTAAAAATATTTTTTTTAATATTCTTGAAAATATTGATAGTAAAATAATAAGTAGATTATTTATTCAACTTTTTTTTTTTATCAATATTGTTAGTGAATGGAGAATGGACTAATTGGTCAGAGTGGTCTTTGTGTAGTCAGCCATGCAATGTTGGTGAAACAAAAAGAGTTCGAGACTGTTCTAAGCCAAAACCTCAGTTTAACGGGCTTAGTTGTATAGGCAGTGCTAAAGAAACCAAGATGTGCTCTCTGAGAAGTTGTGAAAGTCAGTCAATTTTATAAAACTTTTAAATTATTGTTTTTAAATTATTGTTATTTAAAAAACTTAAATTATTGTTTTAATTTTCCAAATATTTAAAAACATAAATAAATATGAAATTACAATTATTTTAGAAAAAAGATATAATAAAATTTTATAAATTTTTATTTATTTTAAATATATTATAAATAAAATTATAAAAGTGGAAATTAATTTTAAAATGTATTAAATCTTTTTAAAGGTACATTTGTTGCAATGGGTATTGTTTTAACAGACGAGGTTTACAACAACCAATATTCAGATGTTGGCAGTTTAGCTTCCCAAAGACTTAAAGAAAAAATGAAAAATTCGGTATGAAAAAAATATTTTTAGAAAATAAAGTTTTTAATTTAATTACTATTATTATTATATTTTTAATATTTGATAGATGCAAAATATGTACAATGGCCATCAAAAAAATGTGACATTTGTAATCACAATACATTCCATCAAGTAAGTTTTTATTGTATTATATTATTACATTTTCTTTTAACCACCCAGTAAATGAGTATACAGGCAAAATACACTATATTAAAGTTACTTTAAAAATTTAAGACTAGTACTTTTTTAAACAATATTTTTTATTATTAGAATGTTGTTGTATGTTTTTTCATTATTAGAATGTGTTGTTGTATGTTTTTGACTAATATGTTTTATCATATAAATTTATTTATTTTTTTTAAATCCAATTTAAATTAAATTAGATTTTAAAAAATGTAATACTTGTTACACTGAATGACTTGGCTCTAACATCACTGATCCTGCTGGCTCTAAAGCCTATAACTTTTGCATTTCTCACTCAGATAGTTAACTTTGTGACTCGTTTTCATAACAATCCTAATTATTTACCTTCATTCTTTGATTTATGTCTTGTCTCTGATCCTAGCTAGTATTCAGTTTCTCCTTTTTTTCCCTTAGGTGGTTCTGACCATGCAAGTTGGTTTGATGTCTTTTCCCTTTCAGCTGAAAAATGTGTCTCCTATGTAACCTCCTGGATTCAGGCAGGAATGGAAATTTTTTGATACACTTGTTCTATGGCTGACTTGTTAACTGCTGTCAAAATAGTTGGCATGCTGGTCTTCTCCATAAGCCATCTCCATTAAAGTCATCCTCGAAGGTCAACACTCTTCTTCATTTCCAGTAACTTCTGGGGTATCCTTGGTCCTGTTTTGTTTCTTATCTACATTATCATACATCTAAAGTTGCTCTTTTTGCTGATGACTCATCTTTATGTCCTGTCTTGACAAAAAATCTTCTCTTTTTCACTTCAGTAACAATCTGTTAGTGAAGTGAGATCTTGAATCTGATCTCACTTCAGTAACAGGTTGGAGCTCACAGTGGCTTGTAAATTTTAACTCTAACAAAATTCAGTTATTTACTGCAAACAACTATTGCAGTACTGTCGACATTTCTATATTAATGATTGGCAACGCTCTCACTGAGTCCTCTTCTTCAATTCTTCTTGGATTATCATTTACGGAAACCATATATAGGGGAGACCGGGGCTAGTTGGCTCGGTTTTTACTCTATGAGCTATGTAGCCCTAACAGTACATTTTTTTGAAAATATTAAAGTGTGGTCTTAAAGAGTATGAATTTGGGTAACTTATAAAATTTGCATTCATTTACAAAAAAAAAATTTTTTGGGCCTTTTCGGCCCCTCAAAATAAATAAAAAAATTGCTATTGCAAACTATAAAAATGCAAACTATAAAAATGATTATTAATGTACTATAAAGTGCAAAATTAATAGAAATTTTTTTACTATTAATATTTTAATACCAAATATTAGTCCGTATAACAGCCAAAACAGTAGCCCACTTTTTATCTGTGAAAAAAAAACCTTAAAAAATTTTTTTTTAATTTTTTTGTAAGAATAAATTTTTTTAATATTGTTAAAAATTAAAAGAAAAAAAGTTAATATTATAAATTTTTTTTTTTTTCTGAAAGTAATTGCTATGAGCCAACTTACCCCACGAAAATTTTCCCAACTTACCCCGAAAGTCTTTTTTTCAATAAACAGTCAATAGATCCTGAAAAACAGCAACTTTGAAAAAAAGTCTGACTGGATATAGTAAACCAATTGTGACTGGAACTTTTACAACAATTTTTTTTTCATACGACTAACTATTTTCTTTGTAAAGTAAAAAGGAAGCGATGTTCCAAAAGTTACATTTTTGTCCAAAAAATGCATAAATCTTAATATCTCCCAAGCGCATGTGCAAATCCTGAAAATACTATATTGAATGATGAAATGGTCAATTAGGAAGGGTCTGTGTAATTTTTGTCACTTTCTAATGAAAGGCTTTGAAGATAAACACAGTTCGTCAGCATACCCCTGCGGCCAGTTAGCCCCGATCTCCCCTACAATTGATTGCTAAATTAGCATCTGCTGATGTTACTTCTCTTTATCGTGCTTGCCATTTTCTCTCTCCTGATTCCATTCTACAAATCTCAAAATTCGTCCCTATATGGAATACTGTTGTCATATTGTTGGTTCTTCTAATGATTTTCATTCTCTTCCGGACATGGATTAGAAACGCATTGTAGACGTAGTAGGACCTGCTCTATCTGCTAAGCTTGAGCCTCTTCCCATCTTTGTAAAGTTGCATCTCTTTCTCTTTTCTACAAAATCTATCTGTCCTCGCATGCTCTAAAAACTTTTATTCTGCTGGGTTTTTTCCCCACCATCAAACCCTTTGAAACTCTCTCCCATCTTCATATTTTTCTGATTCATACAACCTTCAACTTTTTAAGACTTCTGTCAACCGTTTCCTTGCTCTATAACTCTTCTTTTTTTCCTGTCCCAATTTAATATTGATTGCTTGCAGCCTTGTTGGGAGTGAATCAGAATTTAAAAATATATAGATATCTTAATTGTCTTAATTACATATAATTGCAATGCTTTTACAAGCTTTGAAATTTTCCTAGATGACTTATTTTATTGATCTAATTCTATAAAAATAATACACTAATAATTTTTGTTATCACCATAACATTTCTACAAACCTGGTTTTTAATTTTTTAGTTTTTGTTTTGTTTTTTATCAATATAATCGAGTTCACAGATTAAAGGATTATCAATTAAATATACCATCAACTGGGGCTACTTTTCTCCGTTTTTAATGGTTATTTTACTACAGATAAAAAGTAAGCATAATAAAAGATTTGCTTACGTTCGAATTCCACATTTATTACTTTTTGGAAAATTTCTTAAAATCACCTTTTGTTGTTATCAACAAAAAATATATCTCAAAACTGAAAAAAAAAATTCTGTGAAAATCGGCCTTAAAAATTAGAAAATAGTTATTTCAGTCACCAATAAAAACAAAAACTTTCAGTGTAAACAGGCTTTAAAAATAGTCAATCTAGTCACTCTTGATTTGATGAAAGTGAGCTTTTGATTTATTTCTCACCAAAGTTTAAAACTTATATCAGCATATTAAATCCTATTAAAATTATGATAAAACAGCTGTTAGAAAATACGCAATGATTGAAATAGTTTTAAGCATGTTTTGTAGAAAATATTAGTTTGAATTTATAAAATAAATTTTTTTTTATATAAATAGTTATATTGTTACATGGCGTCAGGTCGGAAGTTTTCACGAATTGACTGAAATAAATATAGCTTAAAAGAAACAAAATCACCCTGCCCTCCCTCTCTTTTTATTAACCAATAAAATTTTAAATTTTACATCCTCCCTCCTCCCCACCAGCCCAATCTCCTCCCCCCCCTCCTTTCTCCGCCCTCTTTATATTAAAGGCTCGAGAGTAATCAATCACCCGACCGTCACTTCTAGTTTCTTTTTCGGAATTAAAACCTGTATAGACACGTGTTTTTCACGATGTAAACCAAAAACACGTGTATATTACGGGCAGTTTTACTGGAGTTTAACGCGTGTTTTAAAGTCAATTTTATATGTCGCATTCTTTTTCCAGTGGTTTCACATTCCTTACGGAAATTTATTATAATATAATAAATCTCCGTAATATGGTGAAACCATTAAGATTTTAACTGGTGTTTATGGTAAATAATAATAGTAATAGTTAGTTTCACGGAATGAAAACCATTATTGGCACATGCTATTCTTTATGTTTTAGAAGGTTTTAAACATGAAAAAGAAACCAAGCGTAACTTTTTTCTGAGTTGTGTCGGCTGGGCAATTAAATTGATTTTTGAAGTTCTAAAATGTTGTTATAACTGCTTTATTACATTTTATTACAATTGCAAATGCATCAATCTGTTTGTTAATTGGTCTCACCAAATCATAAAATAAGTTGTTCTCAAGAAGCTGGTTAGTTGATTCTGTTCTATTAGAATCATGAAGAGGTTTTTGAATTTTTCTATTCAGCAGTCTGTAAGATTTTGAAGATCTACTAGGACCAGGCTGTGGTTCAACATTGTTTTGATTTGAAATTAAATGTAGTTTCATATCCTGTAAGTCCGAATGAGAAAGACATTTTCCTGCTGGTACGACAACTAATTTTTTTTAGCTAACTTCGGTTTTGTCACAATTGAAGTTAGCATCTAAGAATGACGACCTGATGGCTGACACCTAAACTTTTTTATTATAAGTTCCATCAAGTAGCGGTTGCACATCACAAGGGTAAATTCCACATGTTTGAAAAGCACTTTGAAGATTTTTTTTAATATTCGGTGTTTCAGTAGCGGCGGAAAGTACTACTAAGGTAATACACTAAAACATACCCCTTCAGGCGTTCCTTTCCACTAAAATAAAACACTCCATGCCATTTTCATTGGACTAAAAAAAGCTACATCTAAAGGTTGTTTGAGATGTGTATTGTTAGGAGGAAGTATGCAAATGCAATGTTTTCTTTTCTGCACTTGTGAAATACATTAACTAAGGTGAGTAGATAGATTGGCAGCAATAAGAATCTTATAACCTATTCACTTTTTCCTTTTTGGCAACATGATTTTTAAACCAATTATTAAAAGCAAGTGAATCAAACCATTCTCCTAACTGGTGCAAAGGAGCCCCTTTTTGGTCAAAACGTGAACCCAAACTATTTTTAACAACAGGTTTATAAATAATAGCTTAAACTTTTTTTTTTTTTTTGCATAATTTAAACTACAGATAGTTTCTTCGCATAAAAAAACTAAACTTATCTTAAATTAATATAGTTCTCGTGTAGTAACACGCCACTTTTAGAGAAAAAATTCGGTAAAAAAATGGCTAACACAAACATTATAAAAGCAACACTTAAAATAGCGGCATTATTCAAAATTTATTCCAAAAATTGAAGATAATTAACAAGGAAAAACCAAATAATTTTTAAAAAATCGATATTGCTATTTATTTTTTTAATTATTCACCTCCCCAAGGTCGAGAAGGCCACTAAAGTCGAGGAGGCTACTTTTGTGGTTACAACCCTCTCTTAACTTTATAACTCCGAAACAGGAACCTCAACGAACAAGGTCGCTGCGCGGCATTTCCAAGGATGTGGTGGGGATCGAACTCGCTTATGAGGCGAGCGCTCTACCATTACACCGCTACCGCATTAGAGCTGGTTAACAACAAAAACTTTTTAAAAGTGGTGTAAAGTAAACCCGATGGAGTAAACTAGCCCTGGTTGACGGTACAAAGAAATGCCAATTTAAATTGTATTAACTAGTGGTCAATGATATGTTTTAATTAATAATTAATTAAGTTTTGTTTTTGTGCCAATTTTTATTAGACTTGCGTTAGTTGTTGTATTTTGTTCTTTGTGCGTTATATTGTGTTCCTACTTTAGTGTCTAATTTATTTTCCAAAAAAAAGGAATCTTATTTTATTTTTATTTTTCAGAGTTGTTCCATAATCAGTAAATATGGAAGCTCTGGTGCGATCAACATTAGGTATGGAAGCTATGGTGTGGTCAACATTACGTATGGAAGCTCTGGTGTGGTCAGCATTACGTATGGAAGCTCTGGTGTGCTCTTAAATTTTACTTTAGGACTTTGATTTATGCTTAAGCATTTGCGTGGTTTTAGTGTGCTCCTTGTTTGTTTTTTTACAGCACTGAAAATTTTATTTTATATTTCTGTTACACGTTTTTATCTAATTGACCTGAGCTCAGTTGCTCTTTAAAGTTCTAAATATACAACATTAGGTATGACAGTTTTGATCTATTTACGTATGGATAAAATCTTGATATAGTAAAGCGTCAAAAATGATAAACCTTACCTTTCGATATAACTGATTTTATTATCGAAAAAAAAGCTGTGTATGTAATTTTCATGCCGTGTTTTCTGAATTTGCAAAAAAAAAATTGAAGTTGTTGCTTAAGCTTTTTTTTTTTTTTTTTTTTTTTTTTTTGTCAAGTTGTTAGATATTGTACCTTAATAACCATAAATTAATGGAATAAAATTTTAAAAAAACTAAAGCAAAATTTGTTTGTGAGTAAACTATCATTGTAACAGTCACCAGTGCAATTTGCAAGACCAAAAGGTGTATTTACATATCTCCACTAAGCTTTAACGGAGCTTTTGTCTTAAATTTCATTCCAATATTTTTAAGTAAATATATCACAAAAATTTTATTTAAATTTATTTAAATAAATTGAATACTAAAATAAAACATTTATTTAAAAAAAGATTTTCATTAAATTTTTAATTTTTTTTATTAATGTAGTTAAAAAATATTTTTTGACTGACGCTTCGTTAAGCTTAACGAAGAAATGAAAATACGCCCCAGAGCGCTCTAAGTTGAAATTAGAATTAACATCAATTGGACTAACGCTTCGTAAAGCTAACGGAGAAATGAGAAGACGGCCCCAGAGCGCTTTAAGTCGACCTTAGAATTAAAAATCAATAGTGGTGTTACTTTTACATTTTGAGCATTACTTTTAATTTATCACCTACTGTTATAAAATGCACAAACTAAAAGTCATAAAAAAAAACGAGTGTTGACAATTCTAGCGGGTTGATACATAAATTCTCCAAAAATGGAGAAACTAAATGTACTTTATCTGTGAATTTAGTTCACGGTTTAGTTTTTTAACTGCTTATTATTAACTTTTCCTAATTATAATACATCGGACACTAGTTTTGAACTTGAAATTAATATCAAAAATCTAATTGTTTTTAGTTGAAGGATATTTTAACTAATTTTTTGAAGTTTTAAAAAACTTTTTTATTTCTATGTTCAATGCTTCTCAGAGTCTTACGTCATTCTATGCATTGACAAAAAACTTTTTTAAAACCATTTTATTATTAAAATTAATTCATGTTTCGACTACCAATAGTCAGCTTAAGTTAAAATTAAATATTTGAACTTTTGCTAAAAATACCTATGATGGTGATAAAAACAAGATGCAAACTCAAGATGTAGGCGTATATAAGGTGGTGTAAAGTTTTTTACATATTTTGGTGTCTTAATTATGTGTTTTTCAAGATTCCAAGAACTTTGTTGACCTTGGCCGCGGCTATTTTTGCTTGCCTCTCATGCTTCAAGTCGTTAGAGATTTGAACGTCTAGGTCTTTTTCGGATGTTGACGACTTGAGTTTTGTTCTAGTGACTCTGCCGTTAGCATCACTAGAACAAAATTCGTGCTTGTTCATCAAGTAAACGTGTGGGAAAACGTTTTATTTACTGAAATGCATAACCTTCTTGATATAGAGTTCCTTCAACCAGATTCGAATCTAGGTGACAATGCTATCTATATCGTACTGCAGACGAGCTTTGTCTTCAGCGGTTTTGACGACGTTTAGGATTTTAGTATTGTTTGCATACATTTTACATAAGTTTTCGCTACTTATGAGTACTTATCCGGTAAGTCGTTAATAAATAAAATGAACAGCGTAGGATCTAGCACTGAACCTTGCAGAACGCCACTGGTAACTTTTAACCAGGTGGGTAACGTATTACCTAGAAAAACGCGCTCTGATTGATTTGAAAGGAAAGCATTTATCCAGTTCAGAATGTTACTTTCAATTCCGTAGGATTCAATTTTTTGCAGTAATCTTCTGTATCTTCTTTAGGGGACTTTATCAAAGGCTTTAGCAAAGTCAAGAAAAAGCACGTCTACTGGAAGCTTGCGAGAAACGCTGTAGGTCAGAAAATTCATGGTCTCAAGCAGATCACGCAGGCTTTTTTATTGACGAAGCCGTGTTGACAATTAGCAATAAGTTTATGGGCTATAAGGTGCTGCATGATCTTTTCTTTAGGTTTTTTTCCATTATTTTGCATAATACAGAGGTGATGGAGATAGCCTGTAGTTTTCTGGGTCAATTCTGGAGCCTGTTTTGAATAGTGGTGTCACATTTGCCGAAAGCCACGCTTTTGGGATTACACCTTGATCCATAAATTTCTAAAAATTGATTGCAAGTGGGGTAGCATTGGCACATCTTTTAAGCACAAATGGGTTGATAAGGTTACCTGATAAGGTAAGCTGATTTATTGGCGCGGAGATTAGATAAGTGTTTGCGAACGGAATCGTAGTTGAAGATGACGGAGGAGATTAAAGCGGTTGTAAGTTTAACGAAGGGAGGTAGTGGTTGATCTGATGGTTCAATTGTAAATACCAACTGGAACTGGCTGTTACGTATATTGGGTATGGATGTCTGGTTACTACTTATTTCCTCAGAGGGTGAGCACATTGAAGTTATTTGGTTACTGACGGCACTTTTATTGCTTATATAGGCCTATAGACGCTTAGAGTTCCGTTTGTCGTTTGCTAAGTTGTGCTCAAAAGCTCTAATTACAATTAGCAGAAAGCTTTTTCGACGGGGTTTCGAGTTAGTTTATTCTCTTTGACAAGAGAGACGATTCGCCATTTGCTGTTGAGGTTGAGGTACCAAAGTGTTTTCTAACGTTCAATTAGTAAGTGAAGTTCGCTAGTTCGCGTTTGATTGGCTTGGGGGTGGCACGCGGAATGAATTTGTCACAGCAATTGACATAGTTGTCGAAGAAGATTTGATAGCATTCGTCGGCATATAGGTGTTTAAAAAGACTAACCCAATCGACTCGGAAGAGTTTCTCTTTTAGATTAGCGTAGTTACCTTTTTATCTATAAATTTTAGGCTGTTAAAACGGGGAGAGTTGTAGGTGTTTTTGACTAGCTGGTGTTACCATCTCAGAGTGCAGTGGCCTTTTTAGGCGATACCAAGAGGAGGACCGATAGGAACGTGGCTTGTTCAATCGGTCGCTTTAATAATTACGAAGTCTGTTGAGCTTTTCCTATTTCATCAAAGGCCAGACCCTTATTGGTAGGTTGGTGATAGATACAGCCGATTAGAAGAGATTCTTGTGGGAGTTTAAGTTTGACCCAGACATGTTCTAAAAAATTGCATTGGAAACCCTTATGTAGTTGAGAGTAGTCAATTTCGCTGGCGTTAATGCTTTTTCTAACATATATGGCTACGCCTCCTCCACGACTAGAGCAATCTTTTCTGATGATATTGTAATTGGAAAGAGTAGGTGCTGAGAATTTGTCAAACCAAGTTTCAGAGATAAAAATGGTGTCATATTTGTAGAAGGACGTTACCAAGGCAATTTCGGTAAAATTTAGAGATGTGGCGTTCGTGTAAAATCAGTTTAAAAACAGTTTGGAAGCATATGAAGTAAAAGAAGACAAGCTATTAATTATAGGGATAAGATCATATGTTGAATGTTGCGACTGCTGATATGTTGAATGTTGCGACTGATTTGCTGCGAGTGCAGCAACCCAAACCACCCAGTGAGCAGTCGCAACATTCTTTCCAGTTCATAAACGGGTGTTTTTCCAAACCGTTGATGTTGTTTTTTTTGCTGACGTCAATGCATTTGACTCGATAACAAAACTAAAGGGCTGGTCGAGTTTACCGTTTGCTTTGAGGCCGTTATTCAGCTTACACTTTCGTTATTCAGTTTGTTAAGAAGGTCTTGCTCTGAAGGAGTTCTACCTAGCCGTATGAAGACACTTTTGTGTGATTCATTGGTGGCAAGGTTTTTGGCGATTGCTAGAAGATCGTTGCGAATTTTATTGATTGCAAATTCGATAACAAGAGACGGTGGAGCTGGTTGAGTTGGAGCTGTGACAAATGAAAAAGTAGATAAGCTAGTGTTTTGCGGCGATTTGTTATTTTTGTGATAGTTAGCCGCAGAAATGTGTCCTACAACTTTGAATGAAGCAGAATAATGAACATTTTGTAAAACATCTTTTACAGATTGATAAACGACTGAAGCATCGGTACTAGCTACGTTAGGAATTCCGGTGATTATGGCTCTCTTAGCTTTTCACTATTGAAGCCTGGCATTTACATTCACGGTATTTGTAAAAGCATTGTTTGTGGCTAATCCAGTTTTGGCTAGTTGCGAGGCAAATGGTTTTAGGAATGGTTGAGAAACAAATGGGTAAACTGCCGATGGTTGACATTTGGCAAGTTTAATTTACTGGTTAGTTTTTTCGAGGGCTGTTTTTAGGTAGATAAGATGCCTTGTCTTTTCCAGGACCTGGCCAAATTTCAAGCAGGTCTATTTGGTTAAAAGAAGATGAAATGGACAATGTTTTATAAAATTTGTTGGCGGACATTTTGAAATGTCGAGGCTTTAATTAGACGACTGATGTTGGACTTGAGGTTAATGCATCGGATTAGTTTTGATGTTAGTTAAACAATTTGTTGGTTATTAAGTTGGTTGAAAATTGAAAGGATATTTTTAAAATATATTTTTTGTATATATATAAATAATACTTATATGTATTTATATATAACAATTGTTTTTCCGTATATATAATTATATAAATTATTAACAATTATTACAAAAACACATACACACAAAAGCAGTTTAGTGCTCCAAAATTAATTCGAAAACCAACGAACAGATTAGAATCAGGTGCAAACGCAACTATAAAAAAAAACTTGAAAGCTACAAGAGAAACTCTTTAACGTTCAAATTTTTATGAAATATTAAAATAGAAATAAAAACTTGTTAAAAACTTTTTAATAGTATATAATATAGACGTAAATAAAATCTTCGATTAGAAAAATGTTTATTTATAATATAGTTATATATTTATATATAAATATGTATATGAGTAATAAAAAAAAAAAAAACTAGGGTAGACTGGGGTAATTCCATCCCCGGGGTATAAACTTTAAACTTGAACCATCTTTAATTCATATTTTTGATTGCCAACTTCCTGTTCCTCACAAAGTACATGCTTCCTGTATCCATACTGCTTTAGAAATTTGTTTACAAGACTTTTTTTTGGAAACCCAAAATCATTTTCAATGTAAGTACCATATACCCAGCGGGCACAGAACGTCTGATGGACGTCTTGAGGACTTGTTACGGACTTGTGACGTCCGTATGACGTCGTACAGACGACTCACAGACGTCTGTGTCCGCTGGATAAGTACTTTAAAATATATTTAAAAAATATTTTCATTGATTTTATTTCATCAAAAAATTTTTGTATATGTTTAATATGTATTTTTATTTCATTTTACATGTGCATTTAAGCTCAACTAAACATTAAATTGGTATAAACATTTCATAAATGAAACGGTACCTCTGGGAAGTTCCATCCCCTTCCCCCCTATCCCCCCTACCCCAAAAAAAAGTTTTGAAATTTTTTAATTACAAAATTTGAACCTTTGCGTGTAAATTATCTTAAGCAACACATTAATTATGTAGTAATAATATCTGTATTTAGTATTAAATATATAATTATTCATAATTTCAACCAAATAAAATAATTTTAGTCACGGTGCTTAAAAAACCAGGGAAGCGGCAAAATTAGGAGATGAGAGGAAAGGCCATAAGAAAATAAACCGAAGAATATGAGGCCATAAGAAAACTCACTGAAGAAAATGAGGCTAAAACCAAGCCAAAAACTCCATTTCAGGTAAAGGGAAGAGGAAAGGCGAAAAAAAAACAACAACAGTAAGTGATGCCGCAGACAAACCAATTTTATGCATCATGTGTGGGGTAAATGTGGATGACCCTAAAGTTTACAATCTGAGCGTTATGTGTAACCTCTCTGATGAGTGGTGCTGCTTAATATGCTAGCAAATATCTTCAGAAGATGCCAAAAATTCTGACTTTTATTGTTGGCGATGCATTCTACGCTAACATAAAATGAAAAAAATGCTTTCTCAGGAATCCTTTATGTATATTTATGAATATTATTATTTTCAGGACAATTTAGTTCAAAATTTGTTTTGAACTATTATTTACCATTATTTATCATGTTTACATCATCTCATGTAAAAATTTATACTAAAATTAAATAAAAATGCATTTAAAATTTTAATTCAAAAGGGGTAAAATTGCCCCACCCAATTTTGTACATATGTAAAATTTTCAAAAAATGTTTTTATTTTTTATTTTTTGTTAAAACTTTAATTTTATATCAACAGTTTGCTAATATGTGTAAATAAAAGGAATTCTTGAACTATTTTCTTGTTTTTAATTTTTACGTTGTGGTTTTTAAATTAGGGAGTGGAGTTACCCCAGTTTACCCTATATATTAATTACTATATAGTTACTTCGAAGCGACTGACTTAGTACCGATATAATATATTGTAATATAGTAGAAGGTAATGAATATTAATAATAACCCTAATAATATTAATAATAACCCTAATAATATTAATGTTTAATAATATTAATGTATAAATAACCCTGACTGAATTAAAACATCTGTTTATGGTTAATAAACTTTTTCTTATTAAAATTTTTTTTTTAATGTTTCTACCTTATAACTAAGTTTTCTTTATTTCCGAAGATATTGTACTAAAAATTTATAGATAAAAAAGTATAACCTGAAGAAAAAGAAATTACTGTTTAAACACCAAAGAATTTGAATTCTACTTGTCCAAATTAGATGCAAATATAAAATATGTCGTTTTAAATAAGCTTATTAGTTAGCAACATATCAAAGTGGCTTTCAAGCTCAGAATCCGATTTTAATCGGACACCTGGACATACTTAATTAAACTCGGGCTGCACGAATGAAACCCGGACAGTTAGCAACACAATATCAAGAGGGGGACTTTTTAATCTTTAATTTAGAAGCTGTTATCTTTTGAAAATAAGAAGAACCTGGTTTGCAAAAGTTTAAATAAGCCCGCTCAGCTAATGAACAAATTAATACCCCGTTCATACTGACGATAAAACACGTTTTATCTTAAAAGCGTATTAAATTGTTATTGCAAAAAGCTGTATAAAACAACAATAAAACAATACTGCAAGGTTGCTTTGTCAATATAAAAAGCATGTGTTAATATAAAACAACCTCGCCATGTTGTTTTATTACTGTTTTGCAGAGTTTATAACATTATAAACACAAAACACATTTAAAATAAAACGTGTTTTATCTCCAATGTGAACGGGGTATAAGTAATATGGAAAGAAAAAAAAATTAAAGAAAGAAAAAAAAGAAATCAGATTTGTTTATCCTTGGTTGCTTTTACCGTATCTCTAGCATGTGTTAAAAAATTGATATTATTAATAGGCAACACGTTCTGTAGCGTTTAATAATTCTTTTAAATAAATTTTGTATCAACATTTAAATAAGTACCAATATTAATGTAAAAAATTGTTTCTACCAAAATATTGTAATAAATTTATTTCTAACAGTAACAATTAAATGTAGTGTTAGTATCTTTGTTTACCGAAGAGAGAAATTCTACTATTTTTTTATTTTTGTTGACACTTTGTATTTTAATTTTAGGCACAACATTTTTATTTCATTAAATGTAAAGTTTGTATGCTGCATAACAAATCAGAAATTATTTTGATAAATAGTTTTACAATTGTATTGTGTAGTATATAATACTATATATATATATATATATATATATATATATATATATATATATATATATATATATATATATATATATATATATATATATATATATATATATATATATATATATATATATATATATATATATGTATTACCATTAAGTATTTATCTGAGACAACATTCAAACAAATTTGTAAATACTTGAATTAATATATATATATATATATATATATATATATATATATATATATATATATATATATATATTATATATATATATATATATATATATATATATATATATATATATATATATATATAAATTAGTAGAAAATCACTTAACAAAAATTTTTTTTTCATTTAACACTGTGTTTCATCAATAAAGATTCATCAGATTTCTGATGAATCTTCATTGATGAAACACAGCGTCAAATGAAAAATAATTTTTGTTAAGTGATTTTCTATTAATTCATAATTGCTCTGTTCTGTTAAGAACATTGAGCACTCTATTTTGTAGAATACATTTTAAATTGTTTATATATATATACATATATATATATATATATATATATATATATATATATATATATATATATATATATATATATATATATATTTATATATATATATACACAAGCATAAATACATATAAAAAATAATGATAATATTCATATATATATATATATATATATATATATATACAAATATATATATATATATATATATATATATATATATATATATATATATATATGTATATATATATATATATATATATATATAAAATCAGTTTTTTGTATGTATGTATGTATGTATGTATGTATGTATGTATGTATGTATGTATGTATGTATGTATGTATGTATGTATGTATGAATGTATGATGTGTGTGTGTATGTATATATATATATATATATATATATATATATATATATATATATATATATATATATATATATATATATATATATATATATATATATATATAAAGAAATAATATCATTTTAGTACAAACAAAATAATATTATCTAAAATCATGGCGGTAAGCAATTGACTTTACCTTAATCTTTATTCAGTTTTTTATTTGATCTTACTAATAATCTTACTTCTTCAGCAGAATTATTTGATGTTGATGAAAAGTTTTAACTTGAATAAAACTTGTTTTTTTTTATTTACTTCTTTATTCCAATTGTTAGAATCCATGCATGAGTAACTGAAATCTTCCTATATTTTTTATACAATGTGCAGTTTTCTGTTATCTTTCTTTATTGCTATCATTTTTTTATTTCCCCAAGCTTTTTCTATGTTTATTAGATATAAAGTAGTAAATAAAAAAAAAAATTTAAGCATACTTACCTCATGGACTTATATAATTATGTTTTTAGTCAAAAAAATCAGCTGAAAGTGTTAAAGTTGTTGTTCGCTGTCGACCAATGAATGAAAAAGAAGTAGCAGCTGGTTATGAAAGGTGGTTATGATATTACTTTAAGGAGTTTTTTTTATAAACTACCATTAAATAATTTTCATACTTTATAATACTTGTAGGGTAGTTGAAATGGACAGCAAGAGAGGAATTGTGTACTTAAGTACACCGTCATCCAAGAAAGATGAACCTCCTCGTGAATTCACTTTTGATTCTGTTTATGATTGGAAGTATTATACTTTTTTTAATTCAAATTTAGCTTTCAATTATAATTTTTTCAGAAATATTATTTACGTGAAAAATTGTTTAAGGATTTCTAGTTAAAATTTTATGTAATTTTATTAAATGTTCAATTTATTAGAAAGATTTTTGAGGTTATCAGTCTTAAATATTTTCTTTTATAGCTCAAAACAGCGAGACTTGTATGATGAAACATTTTCAGAATTAGTAGAATCAGTTTTAAATGGTTATAATGGTATAATAATTATCATATTTATAATAATTATATTTCTTTAAGTTTTGCATTGTTCTAGTAAATTTATTTAAAATAGTAGTTTACTAAAATAAAAAATTATATTTTTACTATCTACTTTTAATGTCATCTTATGGCATTATCAAAATAATGTATCATTATAATTTTATTTTTCTTATAAATTTTTATGGTTTTAATATCGTATGTTTTTACACTTTATAAAAATTAAATTTGTTAGTAATTTCTAACTGTTACTTAATTTCAGGAACAATATTTGCATATGGACAAACAGGAACTGGGAAAACATTTACAATGGAAGGTATATTTATGACTTTTTAAAGGTTAAATTGTATTTATTATTCAACATTATACATTATACTAAAACAGATAAAATAATCTAATAATAACAACTAGTTAATTGTTGGATCAGTGAATAGTGTTATTAACAGTGGAGCAGTGAACAGTATTACTATCAGTGGAGCAGTGAACAGTATTACAACCATTGGAATAGTGAACAGTTTTACTAACAGTGGAACAGAGCAGTGTTAACAACTTTGTCAATGGCTTCATAAAAAACTTACTATAAATGAAGTAATAAAAAATGATGCAACTTGGCACAAATCTCATTCATGTTACTCAATTCCTGGAGCAATTCGGAGAACCATTTCACACTCATAATTTGTTGTTTAAAATGCAATGAATATATTAGCTCTAAAGGCAATGCACAGTATTAATTTAACATTGAGAAAAAATTCTGAAATTTAAATTTCTTATGATTTTTTTTTTTCAAGTTCAAGTAGATATTAATTAATAATAGTTTAAGTACCAGTATATTTTTTTAATTTATTGAAAGACTTCAAAAATTGTTAATTTTTATGAGGGAATTTTTATGAGGAACACTGGAGAGAATTCCAAAGTTAGTTGCAAAAATTGTGACCACAACTGGAATAAAATGTTCAAATGTTGTTTATATTGAATGTTTTCAAACTTCTCAAGAAACTTTTTTTTATTAGTTATTTTAATATTAACTTTAATTGTTTTTAAGTTAAAATTTTTATGAATTTTTATGATTTTTATTAATGCATTTTGATGTCTATAAAATAAAAATCAACTAATAAAAAAGTTTAAAAAAAAAGACATATAACCTTACTAAGATGAAGTAAGCTATTGAATCAATTAGAAAATTTGCAATGTCTGAAAAAATATCTACAAAATAATAAAACATTCCTTGAAGTACTTTGCAAACAATTTTATCTGGTCTAAACAATTTTGTGTAGACTTGGAACAGCTTGTTCATCTTTGAAAGTGTTAGACAAGGATTTCATTAATAGGAAACATAAATGCCTGCGACAGGCTTGCACTACTAGTGAAAAAGAAAATATTGCAGTTACCATCAACTTCTTGGCTATTGGGGGAATGGCTCCTTGTAATGCATCCTACTTTGTATGATTGTCAATAGGAGCTGATAAAGGATGGATGAAAGGTGAGACTTTTCTTCACTATTTGAAAAAGTATAAATGTTCTTTGGTTGCTAAAGATTTGTTTAACATAAAAGATAATAATAAAAAAAGGTTGACTTTATTGATGACCACTTCAGTTGCCCAGAGGTACTAACCATCAAACTATTGTAAAGAATAAAGAATCATAAAATCCAGTAGCTGCAATTTCTTGCAATGGCAATAAATGCTTCAAATAACTAATCAAATCATGAAAAAAACATTTGAGTTCTATGGTTACATTTATCCTAGAAAGTTTTATTTTAACAAACTCTCAACTTGTCAACAATCGTTTCAGCCTGCACTGATAAGAAGTTTAAAATATGAAACTATCCTATTAACAAATCAGATGTATACATTAAGTTTAGAGAAATATGGCTGCAGATATCCAAGTACCAATAAAAAGTTTTCATAGTTTATGTATGCATTGTTATGTTATAATCATTTTATTCATAATAATAATTTCATTTATTAGTAATAAATGAAATTATTTCATTTAATTAAAGTATTGACGCTATCATATAAAATGTTCTAGGATCATTTTGTGATAGACTTTGATAGATTTTGCTGTTACTCCAGTTATAAGCAACCATCAGAAAATAATAAATTGTATATAAATATAAATGTGTTTATATATTAATAATATAAATAAAATTGAATTGCAATGTAACAATATTTTGATATGACATGATAAAAAGAAAAATTAAAATTATGTTTTATATAAATAAAGAAGACTCTTTCAACTAGACTCTACTAATGTTATTCTAGTCATATATATTTATTTATCCTAGTCATTCTACAAGCTTGAATAACTCCTAATTTGTAAGAAAAAAAAATTAGACTTTTTTTTTTTGCACAGCTTTTGGATCAGTGAAAGATGAAGCTCATTATCTACAGCAGGGGTTCTCAACCTTTTTTAGTCCAGCACCCCCCCCTTTGAGATTTAACAGAAAACATTGACCTCCCTAGTAAATATTAAATATTTTATATAAGAAACAAAGTCACGTGTTGCGTACGCTTCTTATTACTGATTGATCTGATTTTCACAACAATCTTAAATTCAACAAGTTTATTTTTTGTAATAATATTATTATAAGCTATACTGCATATTTAAAAAATTATATCAAATGCAAGAAGTAAATGACCCCCTTGTGGATAAAATAGAATACTTTCATGACCCTAGAAAAGCTATATGACCCCTTGGGGGTCACAGCCCCCAGGTGAGAAGCCCTGATCTACAGTGACTCAAAATTTCTACTTCAAATTAACCTTCAAACGAAATAAAAATAGATCTTTTTTTCTGTGCTATCTTCACAAGAATATAGAGTCACAACAAAAGATAATGATTCTTTTTAAGACAAAATTTTGTTATGCATGCAAAGCTAACTATGAAAAGTTCAAAATTGTGAGTTGTGATCAAAACACCTCATAGAAAAACTCATCAAAAAAATAACTTTTTTTTTGTGTGTCAAGAATACAATCAAATGGTTTTAACACTTTTAAAACTCTTTTTTTTTTAATCTGATGATTTTTTGTTACTAAAATGTAACTTTTACTTTTTTTTATATTTATTTAGTATAGCTTATGTTTTTGCATTTATTTTGCAAACAGCGTTATTGGTTTAACAATATTAAAATGTTAAAAAAGATTTTGAAATTTCCTAGACCTGAATTAAAATTGGTGCCAAAATTTGATTCATAAGTTTCTGGTTTAAACAACTTTGTTTAAATCAGAAAGGAATACAATAATATGATTGACGGTTGTTGTAACACATAAAACTCTGAGTCGCAATATGTATTATAAATATTAGCAAATATCTATATTCTGATACTGCAGGTAACAATAATATATATATAGTATATATTTCTAGTTTATCTATTGAGCACTTTAAGTATACAAATTATACTTACACTTATACATATATATATATATATATATATATATATATATATATATATATATATATATATATATATATATATATATATATATATATATATATATAATATTCATATATATTTATAAATAAATATATATATATAATATTTATATATATATATATAAATATATGTATATATATACATACTTACATACATACATACATACATACATACATACATACATACATACATACATACATACATACATACATACATACATACATACATACATACATACATACATACATACATACATACATACATACATACATACATACATACATACATACATACATACATACATACATACATACATACATACATATATATATATATATATATATATATATATATATATATATATATATATATACATATATACATGCATATATGAAGTTGTATTTTTTCATTTAAATTATTTTAATATATTTATAAATATATATATATATATATATATATATATATATACATGTGTATATATACATACATACATACATACATACATACATACATACATACATACATACATACATACATACATACATACATACATACATATATATATATCTATATATATATATATATATATATATATATATATATATATATATATATATATATATATATATATATATATACATACAGTGTTGAAAATAACAACTGGTCAATGGTCAATAACCGCCCAAAATGACTAAAACTGCTGTTTTGACTCCCAAAATGATTTCTTGTAGGTCATGGTTGACCAGTGGAATTAAAAGTTTTATAAAGTATAGTTAGCTAAATATTCAGGATGTTATTTGGAAAAGGCACATACTAAAATTTCATAAAATCATTTAAGTTTTGAAAAAATGTTTAAAATATTTTTATTGTTTATTATATGCTAATTTAATTGCTAGCGGATTGTTGAAGCAAAAAAGTTTAAAAGCGTAAAGATTTTAAAGTGAATTTTTTATTTAATCCTTTTTTTTAACAATACTGACTGGTTTCTATCTTTATTTTTAAAATGTTGCATTAAATTAACTTTTTATTAATAATGTAATAACTAAAAATTCTACTACTTAAAGTATATTTGAATATATATTAAATTTATCGTTGTTAAAATTTTTATGTAATAATTATTGCATGTTAATAGAAAGCAGTAATTTTTCCGCTTTAACAACCCTAAACCCATTAATTTGCATTGCTGAAAAATATTATACGCAACATAAACTATATCTATTAAGTTTTTTGCTTGACTTATTTAAATTATTTTTATTTTACTGGTGGTGAAAATCCTTTTTTCATAAATGATTGAAGTTCTTATTTTTTTATTATTTTAACAAAAATATTTCATATGGGCAATTCCATCAAAATGACAACCATGATGTCCAAAATTAACTTTTAACAAAACCCAATAAATTTGGTATCAAATAAAAGGTAGATGACTGTAGTTTTCAGTTCTGGCATTAAATTTATTATATCTTTGTGGTAAGTTGCCAAAATTTGTTGAAAAAGAAGTGTCATCTATGTAGCAAATTTATTTCGGTAACTATGTTGAACATTCATAGCTCTGTTGTAAGCTGCTATATGATACTGTACCTTCAACTGCCAGTTACAGAATAAAACTGGTTCACTTGTGGCTCTAACAATAGGAAGTAACTCTAAAAATAGGAAGTAATTCATGTTCTACCTCTTCTATGCTTTATAGTGCACAGTTTAATTATAGTGCAACTAAACTGTCATGTCCGACACTTTTTTGTTATAAAAGTTTTTTACCAGCCATAAGACTTGACACTGAAAAATACTGACTCATATGTTCAAAGCTAACTCTGTGAGTGTAGTGTATGGGTAGATTTTTTTGTGGTAAAATATCTACATGCATAGCATATATTATTATGGTGTCAGATGTGACAGCGTCAAATGCGATCACCAGTGTCGGATGTGACAAGCTTGAAGTTGTTTCATTTCAATCTGGTACAACCAGTATTGTTATTCAAATGAATGTTCTACGTAGTTGAATCTAAATACTTTATGTCTGTGGTAATATGTTTAACTTTTCTGTTGTTCAATATTCTATGTAAACAAGCAGATTTATGTAAACAAAATTTAAATTCCAAAGATTGACTTTTCAATTTTTGGTTTACAGTTCACTTAAATTCACTTTAAATCAAAGAGATTAGCATTTTAGTATCAACTTAAATTTGAGTTTTTGTTGAACAAGTTTTGACAATATTTGAAAGTAATTGTAAAATTGCATGGTTTTTGTGCATGGTGCATGGTTCATTGAAACTAATTGTGAAACTAACTTAATACTTGTGTACATATAAAACTTTTAGATGGTCAAGTCTAATGTTCAGAAGTGCAAAGAGTACAGAGAAAGACTGAAGCTAGCAGGAAGATTTGATGCATATAAAATCAAGCACTAAGAATAAATATATATAAAATATATTAAAATAATATATATATATATATATATATATATATATTATATATATATATATATATATATATATATATATATATATATATGTATATAATTTTAATAATAATATAATATATTATATAACTTCTGCATTTAACTTAGAACATTTTCTCTTTTAACTGCACTTGATCTTACTTCTCATAAGTTTTGCTGCAAATTGCAAATAAATGAAGGAATGATTTGTAGATAAATTTAGAATTACTAATTGTGCGTTTGCACTCTTTTTTTAATATTTAGGTTACAAAAAAAATATATATATTTAGTAAAAGTATAGCTTTATGTTACATTAGTAATTTTTATAGTAATGTTTCATAAAACAATCATCTTTTTAGTATTAAATAATCAGTTTAAATAGTATTTGTGAACAAGGGTTAATAACACTATTATTAAATATTAAATGCAGATTTTCTTTATACAGAAAGTATAAAGAAATAAAGACAACATCTTGCAAGTTTCATTTGATAAAACTATATCGTTTTGCTCTGAAGCCATTCATACATAATAACAAATGTCAGACATCATAAATAGGGCACTTTATGAGAATAAGAACTTTACATATGATAAGTGCAAAACACTTATGTTTCGGCTTATTTATCTATTTAGTCATCGGCTTATTTATTTATTTTTCAAGTTACACAATTAATTTCCAGATTTTTTATCTAGATCCAGATAAGATTAGGCGGATTGACCACTTAGTTCCATACTACTTTAGGCATTATTTAACTTTCGCTAGTTAAAGTAATTAAAAATATACACCTCGTACCGAGTTTAAATTAGGTAGTCTTATTTTGCCTAATGCATGAAAAAGCCATTTGCCTAATCATAGTTTGCAACAATCCCGCACTTATCATTGTTAATTTACTCGTCAGCAATGCCATCACCATGAGTAAAAAAAATGTTCAATGGAATTTTAAAATGTAAACTAAACTATATCTTAATAGTAATACATAATTTCTCCTAAGATGGCTGCCTAATGTGCCGTACCCTAGATCCACCCCTGAGATATATATATATATATATATTTATATATATATATAAATGCACACACACAATTATAGTAAAAATTACCTTTGTGGTAAAAAACGGTACTTAACATTAAATAATATATGTGTATATATGTATATATATATATATATATATATGTATATATATATGTATATATATATGTATATATATATATATATATATATATATAGGTTAGCAAAAAATTGCTGACCTCAAACACTTTTAGGTTGGGATTGCCAAATGCCGACCCTAATTCCGAGGGTGGATACATATATAGATAGATAGTAAGTGACCAGGGCCCCGGCTGAAATTGAGACTTTTTGTAACCCCGGCTCCGTCCCTGACCCCGGCAAAATTTTAAAATTTAGCAGGGGTTGATAGCTGGGGCTAGAAAAAAATTTATAATACTTTATATATTATAATTTTATGCTTATGTTTACTATTTATTAAATACTGGCAGATATTTATATGATTTTAAACTATAATTTACTTCCAACATGATTGCAAGCAACCACTATTAAGTTTTAGTTACTTTAAATAGCGGCATAGTTAAAATGCTAGAAAATGGTTAACTGAAGACTTAAAAAGTTGAATGTCGTATAAAAAAGGAAAACATGAAGATAGGTAAGAATTATAAGGTTTTTTTGTGCAAAAGAAAAAAACTGGATTAATAAATGTTTTTATAGCATAAAGGGACAGATACAATAAAAAAAATGCAACTTGTTGAATAAGAAGCCGAGCAAAAATGAGTTTTGGTTTATCGTAATAGAGATGATAGCTCCTTTGAGCATTGACTATGATAGTATTTGTAGAAAAAAGAAATGCAACCTTACAACAATAGGAGAGTGGCTCAAGCTTGGCAGATAAAGCAGGTCTAATTACATTTACAATGCGCTTTTAGACTTTGTTCGAGAGTAAGAGGGTTGTTATTCATCAATATAGGAATGTCAACATTATTGCAATATTTTTTTGCAGTAAATAAATGAGTTTTGTTGTCTAACAAAAATTGTGAATTTTATGTCCAGAATTAAAATCCATATGCCACTGCAAGCCTTAGCTTGTTTCAGAAGAGAGATCAGATTAAAAATCGGCTGCTTGTTCTAAGTAATCAAAAAGTGAAGATTTTTTTGTCAAGACAAGAATATAAAGTTAAGTTTTCAGCAAATAGAGCCATTTTAGATGTAAAATTTTCATGAAAATTAATATTGTAGATAAGAAAAAATACATGAGCAAAGATAGAACCTTGTGGTACCCTTAAAGTTACATGAAATAAAGAAGGCTGGAGGCTTTCAAGAATAACTTGAATACTGCAGTTAGAAATAAATAAATTATTCTCAACTTTTATATAAAGAAACTAATAATAGAGTGAAGACTAATTGTAGGATAGTTAGAGAGGTCAAAGTGTATTCTAGAGTTTTGAAAAATCAGAACCACTTATTTAGCTTTTTTTTTTAAATTTAGCAAAAATTGAAGAGAGTTCTGGGGAACACTTTTTTAAAACTATGATGGAAATCTTGATTGGAGCACAAACTGTAGAAGATTTTAATTGAGAATTAACTTGAGCATTGGAAGCCATAGTGATTTGGATGTTTAACAATGGGTTAATCTGTTTAACTGGCAGGAAAAGTATGGCCATTAGATTCAAGAGTCAAATTAGAATAAGATTTCTTTGCAAATAACTCTGCTTTATTCTGGGGAGAAGTGAAAAGATCAGACCCATGAATTACCCAAGAGATTAAATATTAGACTTACTTTAGTTAATGACACTGTTGAAGACTAACCAAAGTCTCTAGAACTTAACATCTGAGATAATATACAAGATTTAGTAAACTGAGAAAAACAGAGCCTAATATCAGACAGGTCCTCTTTACATTGGCCTCTTGGAATAAAAAAAGGACATTAGTTCTTAAAAGAAATGTTTTTTCATCTTGTAAAAAAGATGAATAAATGATAAAATTTTAATAAAGCACCTGCTCAAGATGGTGGAAAATGTGGAGTAGAATGAGGCTTGACTTAAAAATGAGGAGAAGGAATTCTAAATATGCATATCCATAATATGTATGCATAAAAGCTTTCCGAGATGCGCTTTATACATACATATTATGGATATAAACATATAGGTTTGCTATTTATTTAGATGCTAGCATACAATATCCTTACATATTTATATAAACTTTAGTACTTATATGGTGTAGTATTAGCCGAAAGAGAAGATGATCAGATGATGATTATGATAATTATGTTGATCATAATGATGTTTATATATGCATATATATAAATAATATTACATAAATTTTGAATAAAAGAAATATACTTTAGGATGTATAAATGTTTATACAGCCCCGGTCACAAACCTGGCCCCTGTCCTGGCTATATTTTATCAAACCCGGCCCTGGCCCAGGTCACTATATATAGATAGAAAGATGTATACATATATAAATATATATATAAATATATATATATATAAATATATATATATATATATATGTATATATATATACATATATATATATATATATGTATATATATATATATATATATATATATATATATATATATATATATATATATATATATATATATATATATATATATATATATATATATATATATATATATATATATATATATATATATATAATGTTGTTTATGAAGGTTTGGCTTAAGCAGGCAGTCTATCTAGTAATAATAAAAAAAAAATTTCAACAATTAAATTATCAATTATAAAAAAAACTAATGAATTACATAAAAAAGGATTGACACTGACTGCTATCCCTGCTCATTTTAATGCATCCCATAGCTGCATCACAAAATCATTGAAACAATATTATAAAACTGTTGATTTAAAAAGCAAAACCCAAACTATACAACTACTCACAGGGCAGAAACCTTATTCATTTTAATGCAAAAGCGTATCTGTTTTTCAGTGCTTCTGAAATATTATCTAAAAGTGTTGTAACAATTAGAAGTGATTTGTTCAAACAATTTCATTTAAAGTTCCAGCAAAAAAACTTTGTTTTTCTCAAAAAAAAAATTAGAGACTGTATAGCCTTTTGTTGGAAATACAATGGCTGGTCAGCAGAAAATTGGGAGACTGTAATATTTAACAGCGAATTATTAATTGAACAACTTAGTTGTCTTTCTACAAGCGTTAGACACCTACCTTGTCAACGATACAACCACCAATTTTTTTTTTTGACTGTTAAAATGATTCCAAAAAGATGATATGGGGTGTCATTACTGCCAATCAAAATAGTTGCTTATGGAATTTGCATTCTGACACCCACAAATTTCAGCATGATGGAGTATCATGTCATAGAGCCAAGCTTGTAGTCAGCTGGTTGCATAAAAATGTAATTGAGATTATTTGTCCCTGGCCTGGGAATTCACCCAACCTCAACTCTATTGAAAATTGCTATAATCATTTTTAAAATGAAGTCCAGAAATTGAAATCTTTTTTTTCTGATGACAAGAGAAAATTAGGCCGGAAATATAACTTGAATCTAAGTATAGATTCAACTTATATTTTCTGAATATTTAAGAAAGCTTATTCACTCTATTCCTAACCATTTACCTAATTGTTTGAAAGCTTAAGGACACTATACTAAGTATTAAATTTATAAGCAAATATTTACTAATATTTTATAGTTATTCTTTTTGTGAATTACGATGATTACTATATTTTGATAAAATAAATGTATAGTTTAATGAAAATCATGTTTTTTTATGCAATGTTTCAAACTTTTCATTGTGACTGTGTGTGTGTGTGTGTGTATATATATATATATATGTATATATGTATATATGTATATATATATATGTATATATGTATATATGTATATATATATATATATATATATATATATATATACATATATATATATATATATATATATGTATATATATATATATATATATATATACATATATATATACATATATATACATATCAGGTGTCTCTTCAAAAATTCATTTACAAATTTCCTTTTTGTTTTTACACTTTTCTAAAGATAATTTGTTGAATATCGCTTATTAACAATCCATAAAACACTTAACCATTTCTTATATTTAGCTTAATAAAAGATTTTCAATATGACCAGGCTATATTTTCTTAAATGAATTAAGTTATCCCATGTATATTGCTAGAGTTTAGCTTCTTCAGTTTTTTTGAATAAACCAAATAGCTTTTTTAATACCTATAGATTTGCGAATCTACTAACATTTTTTACTATTTACTAAACTGTTTAAAATAGGAATAATTGCAATAAAAATAATATATTTAAATAATTATCATAAAAAAATTTTCAACCTATTAGGTAAATATAATAAGTATAAATAAATATATCAAACATAGTAAAATGTTGGATAACAACTAAATATAGCAAATATAATGTATTTACATTTAATAAATATATTAAATATCAACAAAACAAATAAGAAACAGAAGGTATCATTTTGTTCCGCAACATGTTGGTATCAAAGTTGTCAGTATGTTGACACCAAAATTAAACAATTTAAAAAAAAAAAAAATGCATGGGTGGAAATCATAGAATAATAAAGATGATAAAAACACACAAACTTTAATTAAAAAATTTTTTTTCACTCCATGAGATCAAAAAAGGATAAGAAAAGTTATAACAACAACACTTCAAAATTTATAATTGTCACGTAGCCGAGGTTGGAAATAATTGCCACTCTCTTTATCTTTTTTATTTCAAAGAAACAAATGATATTTTTCTTAACACTTAATGATTATCAAACGCAACTGCACTTTTTAAAATCTTTAAAATAATAAATTGTGGAACTAGCGTCATGGTAGTTGCCATCTGTTTCATTTTGACCCTGTCTCATTATGCCCTGCATTACCCTGTGTGTGTGTGTGTGTGGGTATACATATATATATATATATATATATATATATATATATATATATATATATATATATATATATATATATATATATATATATATATATATATATATATATATATATATATATATATATATTAGGGCAGGCCACAGTACCACATAAATTTTTCAAAGAATCATGTTTACTAACGACTGCATAAAATATTGTTCCTTTTACGATAAAAATCATTTTTTGTTATAAAAATCTCTAAGTTCTGCCGAATTTCATTTTTAGTCTAAATTTATTGAATAAAACTAAAACACAAAACTGTCATTGTATCTATTCCATTTTTTAATTTGTTTGATTTAATACTTACTAATAATTGCATGTGTCTATTGTTCTTCATGTAAACAAATAAATGCATAATATGCGTGTTACAAGTACGCGTTTTTTCTTAAAAGCACATGATATTTATGTTTTACATAATTACCACCAGCATAGATTAAACACAATATTTTACAACATCTACTTAAAAGATTATATTAGGATAATAGGTATCAATTGGTGGAGTAATAATATTCAAGTTAGCGCAGATTGTGGGGAATTGTCATTAAATTGGGGTGGGGTGGAGGTTTTCTTTTTAAGATTTAATTCTTACAGAATCATTATTTTTAAATAATTAAACGAGGAGCTCACTTCAGTCAAGGAGAGTTCTTTTTTTTATTTTGTCTTTATTTTAAATTGTGATTATAACTCTCTCTTAACTCTTTAACTTTGAAATGCTCAACATCTTCGAAAATCTCGACAAACAAGAGCGCTGCCTGAAGAAACAAGTTGAGTGTGGTACAACCAAGAACATAATGGGTTGAAACTCAGAACTTCTCCCTTACAAGCAAGCCCTCTATCACCATACCACTACAACATTGTTAATGGTTTATATTAGTCATATACATTAGTAATATAAATTCAAACTATTTTAACAATGACATATCTTATACAACAGTGAATAAAAAATGAGTTTTGAAATGAATGAATAGAAAAATAGTTTAAACAAGAACATTTACTTGCTCAAACAATTAATAAATAATATTTTTCATAATCCAAATAAGAACTATTATGTTAAACCAGACTGGTTCAGGATAAGACATTGTCTAGTTTGCAGCTCTCAAAAGTTGAAACTAGATGAATGGGCAGGATATATAATTTGTAAAAATTCATTTTCATTTTAGATTCTGAGATTCAAAATCTATGAACACTTGCAATGCAAATTTATGAAAACTTCTCTTTGGCTCACGTGCTGGCATCATATTTTTAATTATTCTTTGCGTTATTTTGGAAAACTTTATTTCAAAAATAGACAACAACTGATGTTATACATTTTACAATTATTAAAATCAAATTGAACCACTAGAGAAACTTTCCTCTTGCAATTTCCATTAGACACCTTGATATAAAAAATCTTTCTTAAAAAAATGCAAATAAAATTGTATTACTTTTAAAAAGTACAATTTAAAGTATCGCACACTTTTTTTGCAATTTACAAAGTAAATAGCAAAAAAATTTTCAAAGTGGTCAAAAATTGCAATAAGTAGCAATTATTTGCTTGTCTAGCACAATAAAAACAATAACTGCTTTTATAACCTCCTTTTATAGGATAAAATAGCATGAGTAACAAGACAGTTATTTTACTTAAAAAAATTTTTTGTTCATATCAAATATTTGCTATTGATATAAATACCCTAATCTTTTTTGACTTTCCTACAAAATCCTAATTTTGACTTATTTTAGGCTAAAAACAAAAATAGTTTTTTTAATAGTTTGTATTCTTATGTTTTTTTGCAGACACGTGCAATTTTCAAAATTTTTTTTCTATTGACCTGCACTTATATATATATATATATATATATATATATATATATATATATATATATATATATATATATATATATATATATATATATATATATATTTTATATATATATATATATATATATATATATATATATATATATATATATATATATATATGTATATATATATATATATACACATACATATATATATATATATACACATACATATATATATATATATATATATATATATATATATATATATATATATATATGTATATATATATATATATATATATATATATATATATATATATATATACTAAATGTAAATATATATATATATACTAAATGTAAATATATATATATATATATATATATATATATATATATATATATATATATATATATATTAAATGTAAATATATATATATATATATATATATATATATATATATATATATATATATATATATATACTAAATATAAATATATATATATGCGGTAGTGGTGTAGTGGTATATATATATATATATATATATATATATATATATATATATATATATATATATATATACATGCTAAATATAAATATATATATATATATGCGGTAGTGGTGTAGTGGTAGAGCGCTTGCTTCATAAGCGAGAGGCTCTGAGTTCGATTCTCACCATGTCCCTGGTAGTACTGTGCTCAACTTGTTTCTATATATATATATATATATATATATATATATATATATATATATATATATATATATATATATATATATATATATATATCACTTTTTTGCATGCCAAGCAAAAGGGGCTTCAATGGTGAAAAAAGTCTTTTTCAATATTTGTTTTTGGCATTTTAAGGACTTTTAATTGTTACTAAACTTTAATCAATTTTTATATTTAAGAATAAAGTTAAATCTATTATTTTTTTATTATTTCTTTTGTTATTATTTCTGAGTTATTGTTTTATTATGATATTTCTAAATTTATCTGCTATCTTTTTTTTTTTTTGATATGAGCTAATATAAGTTTTTTTTAAATTATATTTTTTGTTTTTTATTATAAATATTTGTTTATTAATTTGATTCTGATCATTAAATTCTTTATTCTCTTTAATATAATATAAGGTGTACGTTCAGATCCTGAGTTACGTGGAGTTATTCCAAATTCCTTTGAACATATTTTCACACATATATCACGCACTCAAAACCAACAGTTTCTTGTAAGGGCATCTTATCTGGAAATATATCAGGTAAGATTTTTATTTGAATTGCTTTTTACTCAATTTACTCAGATAAAATATAAGGTACTTATTTAATCTTTTTAACTTTACTGTTTATCTTTAATTAATCTTAATTTATCCTTTAATCTTTAATTAATTAATCTTTTAATTATTCTTTTTTTTATTTGATCTTTTTTGATACTAGGAATTTTAACAACTATGATAACTGTAGTGAAGTGATTACTGCAATTAACTGTTATGATTATTTAATTTAACTTTTTTTTAGGAGTAAATCAAAGACTTATTATCAAAAGATCACAAAAAAAAACTTGATTTAAAGGAGCGACCTGATACTGGAATCTACGTGAAAGTAATAAAATATTTCATTAAAAGTGAAAAAACTATATATTTGTAGGCATGTATGCATATATATATATATATATATATATTATATATATACATATATATATATATTATATATATATATATATATATATATATATATATATATATATTTATATATATATATATATATATATTTATATATATATATATATATATATATATGTATGTATGTATATATATATATGCATATATATATTACATATATATATATATATATATATATATATATATATATATATATATATATATATTTATATATATATATATATATATATATTTATATATTTATATATGCATATATATATGTATATATATATATATATATATATATATATATATATGTATATATATATATATATATATATATATATATATATATATATATATATATATATATATATATATACATATATATATATATATAGAATATACAGAACTAGTTAGTTTTACTTTTTTAGTTTTTTCTAACACCAGAATTATGTAGTATATTACGAGTTCTTTTTATATATTGTCTGTTTTGTATAGCTTACATAGTAACAATTTTACCAAACTTTTTTTTAAATTTTTACTCATTTTTTCAAAGGATTTGCAATCTTTTGTTACAAAAAGTGTTAAGGAAATAGAGCATGTAATGAATGTTGGAAATCAAAACAGAGCTGTTGGGTAAATTTTTTTTTATAGTCTTGATTTTTTAAAATTCAATTTTTTTTATGAAATTTGTTCTTTGTTTTATTTTTATTTTTTTAATTTTTTTTAGCGCAACTAAAATGAATGAACACTCATCTAGGTCACATGCAATATTTCTTATATATATTGAATGCAGCGAGGTGCAAATTTTCAGTGAATTCATTTTTTTAATTCATTATTTATAATTTATTTATAAATGGTTATTTTTTGTTGTTTAATAATCATTTCTTCTTCTTTTTTTTTTTGACTTTTATGACTTAAAAAAATAAAAGGTTAAAAAAATAAAATAGTTTAGGGTTGTTAAGGCTGCATATAATCATTTATCTCCATATAATCAACAAAATTATATGGATTTTAATATAAGGTATCATTAGAAGAGGAGCTATGGTTATGAATTCATCCCAGCAAGAAAGTTTTGACAGTGAACTCCATTAAATCCTCCTTCATTGCAACCGTGCCTTGTTACAGTTTTAGCTACTAGGAAAACTTACAAATAAAATTGATATTTTTTGCTGCTAAGCTTAAAAATTGATCAATTTAAATTACACTGACCAAAGAGTATTAAAAATATTAATGTAAATAAAAATTATATTAAAAAAAGAAGCAGGAGAGTATTTAGCTGGTTTTTTTAACGCATGTAGAAAACTTCTTGAGAAGTCCCCTATGCCTAGTCGCCTATGAAGTTTGTCATAATAAACACTGCAGTATCCATTAAGTCAATTTTTTTTTTAAATCTTATATAAAAATACTTTTGTTAATTATTTTTTTAACTCTATTGCAAAATTTTTAAAAAAATGATTGTTTGTTACCAAAGTCTGCTGAACTTTGTAACAAAGTTTGCAAAAAATTAATATCAAAAGTTTTTAGAAATAGATTGGAAATCATTTTAAGATTTTGATATTAAAGGTGGTCTTGATAAATTCTTCTATGAATTTATTGGGATTTATAAAGTTTTTCAAGACGTTTGGAATGTTTTTGAAATAATTTTTATGCTTTTATATGGGCAATCTTCTATTGAGCATGGTTTTAGTATTAATAAACAACTTCTTGTAGAAAGTCTAAAAAAAAATCTCTTATTGCATAAACTCTTATTGAAGATTGTTTGTCTTCCTTTAAAGAATCCCCTGATTTTATTAAAGAAATGCTGCATTATGTAAAAAGAGTAAGCAATTGACTTACTGAGTGTTTGCAATTACAAAGAGACAAAAAATATGTAACAGTATGAATTTAAAATAAAAAATTTTAGATGATGAGAAAAAATCAGTTAAATGTCAAGAGCAGAAAAAGCAAAGTGGTGTTTTTAATTGAAGAGTCTGTTTTATGCTTCTAGAGCAAAGAAGCTTTACTTTTTTGAACGAGTCTAACATAAAACAGAAGCTTTGATCAAACTAAACAAAAGAAGATTAAGGAATTGGATAAAATAGAAACAAAGATGGAACAACAATATTGAATTTGCTGTTTAAATTTGAAGGCATTTTTTTTTTTCACATTAATTAGTTTTTATGAGTTAATTTGTTTACATTTGTTTTGTTTATATTGTTTTACTTAAATCATTGGAACTATTGAAATTCCTATGCATCAAAAGTTTTGTAAATGACAAGTTTTTTGACTTACAACTTAAAAATTTTTATTTGTTTTGTAGTTGACATTTTACGTTATTTTTGGTTATCATTAAAGAAATTAAGTACTGGAAAGTCCTAGAACTTTTTGTTAGTAAGTCCTGAAACAGTTCAGGAAATATTAAGACAAATGTCCAGGAAAGTTAACGAAGTTGTCCTGGAATATCCTGGAAAGTCCTGGATTTTCAATTTGATAAATTAATTGAAGTTTATTTATCTGGTGAAAATGAATTGAAAAAATCGACTTATTCATAGCTACACTATTCATAGTGTAGCTATAAAAATCGACTTATTTATAGCTACGCTATGAATAGTGTAGCTATAAATAAATTGATTTTTTAAATTGTGCCTAAAAATTAAAATTTTTAAAAATTGTTGTAATAAAAATAATTAGTTGACAAAATTTTATTAATTAATGTGTTTAGGTGGGACCAGATGGTGAACCACACATCCGTGTTGGAAAATTAAACATGGTTGACTTGGCAGGTAGTGAGAGGCAAGACAAAACAGGAGCAGAGGTGTTTTAGTTTCTTAAATATTCTGACATAATATAATCAGGAAAAAAAACATTGAGTTTGTATTCTATTAAGTTAAGTTAAGAAATAAATGTTATAAAAAAGTTTAAACTTTTTTTACCTGTAAATTCTTTTATTTTTCAGATTTTTCGATTGTTTGTTTACAATTAAAAAATAACTTAAAAGTAACTGTTTTACATGGATTTTACTATTCATAATATAGGGTGATAGGTTAAAAGAGGCAACAAAAATTAATCTTTCTTTATCAGCTCTTGGTAATGTTATATCTGCCTTGGTAGGAATTTTTTGTTTGTTTTTTATGATTTTTTTACATTTCTTTTTTGCATTTGTAATTGTAATTGATAAATTTAACCTATTATAATTGTTAAAAAAACATACACCACATTTGTGCTTGTTAAATCATTAAAAGATATCTATTAGAGTATTTACATAATTCATAGAAATTATTTTAAAATGTTTCACATTATATACTTAAAAGTTTCATTGTTTCAGCAATCATTAAAAGTTGAGCAAGGAATAACTTCATTTTTTAGCTCTACTTATTTAAAATTATTCATTATTTTTTTATTGCAGGTGACATGCATTTTGTTTTTAGCATAAGAGTGATTAAAAAAAAGGCAAAATAATTGTTTTTGAAAAGAATAAGAATCTACTTAATAAATTTCAGAAATAAAGAATTTATATAAGCAAACATAAAACCATTTATATAAGCAAACATAACCATTTCATTACACTAATAATCATTTAAATAGAGTAACATACTATCTAAGTAAATGTAAATTGGGGAAATATTCATGAGTCATAATTATTGAAGTTATATTACAATGATATTTGAGAAACTTTTAAAGCAAAATCAAATCAAAAGTCTTGCTTTACCGAGATTTTTTAAATCTATTTTATTAGTAAACCTTTTTTTGTGAAAAGTTTTTATTAAAAGTTGATATGGAATAATTATTAAGAGAGAAAGAAGATATTAGTTAATAATTTTTTTAGGTTGATGGAAAAAGTGCTCATATTCCATACAGAGATTCTAAACTGACTAGATTATTGCAAGGTATTTTTTTAAGGTTTTAAATTGTTTACTTTCATATTGTTATTGAATGTTTGATAATTACAAAAGTTATTTTAAATTAAACAATTAGTTATTTACCAACTTAATGCACTTGTCAAGCCTAAAACAGACTAGCTGAAAATAGATGAATTTACAAAACTTTATTTTAAAGACTGTTTACTTTAAGTAAAATATAATTCTACTAATTTATTTATAATAAACTATAAGAACCCAGATCTTAGCTATATCTGTTGTTGTTTTTTTTAATCCTGTTCTGTTGTTTTTTTAAACCTGTTCTGTTGTTTTTTATAAACCTATTCCGTTTTTTTTAAAACCTGTTCTGTTTTTTTTTAAACTTGTTCTGCTTCTTTATTAGCAAAGGTGATTTTTATAGTTACATATACAAAGGTGATATAATTTTTTTTTTTAATTTTAACACAATCCTCTCAATGTTTATTTTATATTAGATTTTATATCCTCATAATTGACTTAAGTAAAAAAAAAAAAAATATTTGTTTATATAAAAGAAGAATATACTACTAATTGATAAATAGAATTTTTGAAATTTTTATAATTAAATCTTTTTATGAGCCTATATATTTTCTGACTAGTCATGATAGTTTGAATTAAATATCAATACATCAAGATTTATTATATCACAATAAAAAATAAAAATTAATAGTTTCATTGCAATAGATTAATAGTAGCAGAGACAAGTGATTGATGTTTCATTGCAGAGACAAATTATTAATACTTGATGATTTGATGACAAATGATTGATGTTTCATTGCAGAGACAAACAATGAGCTTGCAAAAAAAAGTTAAGTTTTGTAAAAAGAAATTTTAAACAAAATGAAAAAAGTTTTATTAACTTATGCATTGTAAAGTAAGAAAAAATACAAAAACTTATGTATTAAATAGTTTGCACTGTTTGTAATCAGTGCGTTTCTAAAATATGTGGGAAGTTGAAAAAATTAGAAACAGAAGTAGTAGAATCAAATAATATTATGTAGAAATGCCTAAAAATGACATTTTTTTTGTGTTTTTTGAGTAATTTTATTAAAACTTGTAAAAGTTTTTTATTTTTATTTTGGTCTTTTATATGATTTTAGACTCTCTTGGAGGTAATGCAAGAACAGTAATGGTTGCTAATATGGTATTTTTGCTTTGATTATTTTTAATACTTGTTACTAATCAGTTTTAAAATGTACAAACATTTTTCACACAAACACTATCTCATATCTTATTTGCATCACTCACTATCTTTTAACATTTTTCACACAAACACTATCTCATATCTTATTTGCATCACTCACTATCTTTTAACATTTTTCACACAAACACTATCTCATATCTTATTTGCATCACTCACTATCTTTTATTAACCACTGTTTGTATAATTTGTTTGAAGCTTATAAATATATATATATATGCGGTAGTGGTGTAGTGGTAGTGCGCTCGCTTCATAAGCGAGAGGTTCCGAGTTCGATCCCCACCACGTCCCTGGTAGTACCGCGCTCAACTTGTTTCTCCGCGCAGCGGCCTTGTTCGTCAAGGTTCGTGTTTCGGAGTTATAGAGTTGAGAGAGGGTTATAACCACAATTAAGTAGCCTCCTCATCTGTAGTGGCCTTCTGGGCCTTGGGGAGGTGAAATAACAAAAAAAAAAAAAAAAAAAATATATATATATATTTAATTTTATTAAGAAACTTTATTCAATTGAAAAAAAGAAATTCATTTTACCTTAGGGTAAAATGACTTTCTTTTTTTCATTTTACATTTGGGTTAATGAAGTGGATTGGTAATTGAAAGAATGCCTAATTAAAAAAAAAACAATTAAAAAACAACCAATTAATTAAAAAAAAATTTTTTTTGTGATGATGTTGAGTCTTTTAGAGGTTCTTGAAGTTGCATTAAGTTGTTATTTGTGCCTTGCTATTTGGCGCAACAAAATATGACTTTTACATGTCACAATATGTATGTTTGGCATAGCCAAACCTTGCGTTTTGAATTTTTGCACTGATACCATTTACTGTTTTGGCTTGTTGAAACTTTGCTTACAACTTTTTGGCACTTTTTATACTTAACTATACTAAAGTTGGGGTGTTGTTGTTGGGCACTTTTCTGCTTTTCGGCACTTTTTATACTTAACTGTACTAAAGTTGGGGTGCTGTTGTTGCTGGACCTACTTGCTTTTTATCATTAAAGTTAAGCTTACATTGTTACTTAGCTTGCTTTGCTGCTTTATAGCCTTAACTTTCAATCTTATGATAATTTGTTGAGACACTTCCCTTCGAATCTTCAAGACACTATGAATCTTGGAATGTTTACACGTTTTTATTTTTTGTGTGGACATGTGTTGTGTTAGATGCAAAACATTTGCAAAGCTTCAACAATCAATTGGGCAAATTGTTTTTGTTTTTTAACTTCGTTTTTAATTTTCTTTTGAATAGCTTAGTTATTACAATATTGAAGATTGGTTGCAGGCATGTTGTCTTTGAAGTTGACTTAAGAGTTGATGCTATACAACATCTTTGCTAATCCTACATGTTCATTAACAAGGTAATGGCTGAAATAGTGCAATTGATAATGCTGGTTGTGGTGGTACTGGCATAGATTTTAGAGGTTGAAGACAAATGTTGAGATGCAGTGCTTTAAATGTATTAGCAGTTTGTAATTTTGACAAATTGATTTTATTGGTGTTGAGTGGAAACAAACCGGTATTTTAAAATCCATTGACTATTTGCATTCGTGTAAAAACATAAATTTTTTGCTTGAAGTTGACTAAAATATTTTTTTTGAGGCACTTTATTTCTGTGTAAAGCTGTTAAAGTAATTTATATTAAACTCTTTTGGGAATAAACACTAACATCTAGTGGCTGTAGCATGCGTGAGAAGTTTAATATTTGTTTAATATTCAATAGGGGAGAGTGGGGCACCATGACACACTTTTGGTTTTTTTTTCGTAACAATTTTTTTAATATGCCTTTTTTTCAGGTGATTGGTTTAATTTGTAGAATAAATTTATACCCACAAAATAAATTCTATAAAATATCATAATACAACAGGTTAAACTTGTGAGACTAGTTAAAGTAAAATTAGAAATTTGTTTCAAGGTACCCCATACCTTGATACATACTACAAGCATCATTAAAAAAAGTTAATAAAAAGGATAAAACATAGAGAAAAGGCAGATTTTTATTTGAAATATAAACAAATGAATATTTATAACCGAAATAATGCATCCAATGGTCCAAATCACATTCTAGAAGACCAGAAAATGTATTGTTTTAAGTGTCATTCTTAAGCGTCAATAAATAAAGGCTTTGTATCGAAATGGGATCTCCTTGTATTATATTTACATAAATCTTTTTAAAATTGATACTTAAATATTAAAAGAAATGATTTTTAGAATTGTTTATGACACAATGGAGTACTATTCTACAGTTTTAGGGCCCCCCATAAATGCTGTATCAAGTTACCCCATACTTGCTAAAAGAAAACAATCACTTTATTTTTAGTATCAATTTGTTTTTTCAATGATTTTGTTTAATGAAGTAAAAAGTCTATGGATTGTAGTTTACAAAATAATATTACTTACCAATAGACACATTGAATAAAATACCTTAAAACTTATGAGCTTTAAAAACTAATAAACTACTTTGTCATTAAAAAAACACAAATTTTGATCCCTTGCAGGACTAATGATGTCAAATGATTTTTTTTTTTTTTTAAAACATAGCTCTAGTAGTAAGTGTTTTACTATATGAAAGCAGTTTTCGCAACTATTAAGATGCCTCCACAATTACAATGTTTGATGGTGCCCCACTCTCCCCAACAACTATACAAAATGTTTATCTTTTATCTATCTAGATAAAGATGTTGTATGTATGTGGTATTATCTAGACCTCATAAGCATAAACATTTGCACAGATGTTTTTTTGATTTAAAAATAATTTATGGAGCAATACAATTACCAGTAACATTGATACAATTTCCAACTGTATAATTGATTTTTTCATTGTTTTTAATTTTAATGGTCATTTAGTGCAGCTCATGAAAACTATGTGTTGCTTGCCTTGTTCACCATAGAAGACATCTCATCAAATCTCATGAAGTGAGACAAATGAAGTGTTCACTTTAAAAGACAATTTCATCAAACAAATGAAGTGTTTATCATAGATAAATAACAAATGAAGTGTTCACCATATAAGACAATCTCATCAAATCTCATGAAGTGAGACTCTCAATAAATGACAAGAAGTGTTTAATACCTACTCTGTAGAATTTGCTTTGCAGTGTGTTAAAATACTTTACTACTATTTCTTGCATGCAAGATGCAACTCTGAGTGATAAAAAATTGCTAATAGCTCTGTTTCTTAACTTATGAATCCACTGCTTGATGAAAAGCCTGGTACTAATCTCTTTCTGACAGATTGACCTTGGTGTTGCAAATAGTCGTTAACTCTTTGTTAAAAGCATAAGAATTATTTTTTGCGTCTTCTTTTTTTGTGTCTGTTATTTTCTTAAAAAGTATGCTTGAATATCATGTGCATCAGTGCCAACAAATGTATAACAATGTTTTTGAATTAGTGTGAACTAGGTAATAAAATTAAAAAAAGATTTAAAAAAAAGTTTAACAAAATTTAAAAAAATATTATATAATAATACCTTTATTTAGACTATAAATCATATACTTTGAGTATGAAATGATATTTTATATCCTTCTTTATCCTATTAAAAAAAACTATTATAGTCCTTTTATAAAATATTTCAGTCTGTGTCCTGAGGATAGTTTTTGTTGAAGGCAAAATAAGAAATATATATCATATTTTTTTACTGATTCTCGTCAGGTAGGGTTATGACCAAATAAAAATTGAAAGTTTTATAAGCCTCCTATGCATGACATTAAAAACTTTTTTTAAATATGTGTTCATGTAAGGCATAGAAGAAATTTTTTAAAAATATTTTTTCATTTTAGGGACCAGCTAGTTATAACTATGAAGAGACTATAACAACATTGCGGTATATTTTAAAGTTCTAACAGTTTATTATAAGAATTATTCTATATTATTTTATTAAACTATTTGTTAATGCTATATTTTCTAAAGCATCAACAAATAGTTCAATAAAACATTACACATGAATTTATGAAATAGTTAAATCTTGAAAAGATATGAAATAAAACTTACTGATGTTGTTTGATAAGGTATGTATAGGGGTATAAGGTATTAAGGGAGACGATAACTTGAAAAAAAACGAACGAAAAAGTCATTGAGTCAAAGGTCTTATTCATTGAGTAAAAGCTGAAATAGTTTATAATAATTTTTTTGTTGGTTTTAGAAATACTGATTTTTTTTTTAAATGTTAAATAAAGATTTTTAATGGAATCATTAATAAAATCTTTAATAAACAAGGTGAATGGACTTGCAGACCTTATTTCAGTGAAGTAAAATTACTAGGGCTCAATTAAGTCGCAATGCTAAGGCTCAGTTAAGCTAAAGATCTTTTTTTTCTCCTGGATTAGTCTAAAATAAATATTGACAGAACTAACTCTCCATCCATATCCATAAAAGATAAAAGAATTATTCTATATCTTTTAATAAATCTGGGCATAAATCATTTTTTTTTTTCATTAAAAATGTCTTACTTCGATCCTTGCTTCTGTTGTTTTTTTTAAATCGTATTACCAGCCATAAGAAAAACTGTCAGCTATATAATCTGGAACTAAGAATATTTTATAAAAGTTTAAAACAGGCATTTTGTTAGCATGTTTAATGAAAATTATATTTTAAATTATATTTGCTGGTTAAACTGTAAAAAATAGTTACTAATAAAATAAAAAAAAGGTAAACTGTAGAAATTAATCAATAATAATATTACTAATAATAATTATTATTTAAATATTAGTTTATAATTTCCCCCTCTATATATTTATTCTTAAGTTCCCCCTCTATATATTTATTCACAAATTCCCCCTCAATATATTTATTAGTTTTTGATGAATAATTTTTAGCTGAGGGGTATTTTTTTTTGGGCATCTATAACATGGGGTAGCTCAATCACCTATGGCACAATGTTGCATAAGTTTGAAGCAGTTGAATTAAGATTATCTCCAAAATTAGAGATACTTTGGGTGAAGAATTCTTGCGAATTTAATTTTAAAGATTTTTGGAATTAAGGAAAAAAATATTTTTTTATAAAGTGCGGAATTTTTTTATAAAGTGTGGAAATTTATGTTTCAAGTTATGATAATTTTAACCATATTTTATTAGCGATGAGTTTCTGAATAATTTAGTTTTATAACAACTTTTTTCATTCGTAATAACTAGACCTAATTTATAATAACTTATTACTTATAATTATATATAATTTATAATAACTTATTAACTGTTTGAAGATTTCAACAGCAAAAACAATTTTTTTTTTTTTTTATGAGGTCATATTTACCAATGTGGAAATTTTATAACTGCAAATTACTGACATTTTTTCAACTCAGTTAATGAATTATATTAAATAACAATTATAAACAATTAGTAGAAAAATAATTATTAATTTAAAATTATACATTAAAAATTGAAAACAATAGTTTTGAATTAAATTTAATGAAAAGATTAAACTTAATGCAAATTATTTTTTCTTGAACTCATTTACAGAAATTTTAGTTTAAAAAAAAAAAGTTAAAAATCTTTATATTAAAAAATTGATTTTTATCAAAATTATATTTTAATTTATAATTGCAGTTAAATTTTTGACAATTGCATCTTAATGTTTTTAAATTTAGTGTCTTATAAGTAATATAAAGTTTAAGTATTCCTAGAAATAACAGTTCAAGTATTTCTAGGAATAACAATTTAGGCATAATAAAAATGGTGTTACATGTTCGTCAATAGTAGTTTTTGTAAGGTATTGGTTAATGAAAAAAGATATTTGCAATGAGAAAGGTTTTAATGCTGAAAGGTTCCAAAACATGATCAATAAGATTAAAATAAACTATAGTTTGAGAGTTTTTAAGAAAAATATTTTGACTGCATTATGTGAATTCATTTTTTTGGCTTATTTTTGGTTTCTATCAGATAGCATTGAATCCAAAATTTAAAAAAGTCCATGCTGGTTAATAATGATTGTCAATACAAAAAGTATTATTACATTCCAGCAGTACACTTTATTTCGCACTATATCAAAAATGAAAAGCTGAAAGCAAAGTTTCTTGATATTTGAAAGTGCTGCTGTTGCAAATTTGTACAAGATGACCAACAATGCAGCTATAGATTACAATTTTGAATTAGTTTCAATTAATACTTTGTTGTTTTAATAAAAACACTTCTTAGTGCAATCAAGCCTAAACAATTTCTTTACATCCTACATTTTACATCATACATTTTTAATGCTGGTTTGCCACCAGATAAAGATTTTTTTGTTGTGTTCCAGTGTGAGATTCTGAATTTTTCTTACATTGTTACATTTCTTTTATCATTTAAAAATGCAATCAAATGAATTATAGAGTTTATCCACAATTTAGTAGCATATTGCAAAAGCTTCCACAAATTTTTAATGTGGGTTTTGAAAATGTATTTTCAAATAACCTTTTAGAAGTTTGCATAATTTTAGAGCTGTGACAGAGAAGTACGTTACCTGTTTTTACTGTTTCACATATTTGATGAAATACAAGTCAGTATTTACTCAGTTTTATTTCTTGTGGGAACTCTGTTCATTTACATGTATAATGTGAATCATGATAGCGCACTAAGTTAAGCTATTGTTAGGTATTAAAAGATTGATTGATAACATCCAAATAAAAATATCCATAAAGCACAACACCCAAATAAAAGTTTTTCAAACTATTTTAGTCATTTATGATCAAGTGTTAGATGATCTTTTAGGAATATTTTTCTGGAGTTATATTTTTGGCTTGTATTGCACTTACTGTTCCACTTTTTGTCCATAAAATATATCCATTTATTTATCCATAAAATATGAAAAATTTACTATAATATATTACAAACTCACATAAATAAAGTTAGCTATCATTCATATAGTTAAAAACTAGTCAATGGAGTGACACCTAAAAAAAATAAAAACAAAAAAAAACTAGTAAATAAAACATAGGAAGAATTTAAAGTAAAAGAAAAAAAGAAAAGAAAATAATAAACAAAGAAAACTAACATAAAAACGAGCGAGAAAAAAAGAAGAAGGAAAGAAAAGAAAGTGAAGCACTAACAAATAATGACAATAATAATAATAATAATAATAATAGTAATATGATAATTAGGGATTGCAATCCCGCAAAAACTACTGCAGGATCCGCGGGATTTGCAAGATTTTGAAATTATTGTTTTTAAACAAAAAAAGTTAATTCTTTTAAACAAAAAAGACAAAAAAGATATCAAATTAAAAGTGTTTAATTTATTTACGAAACAAATCCATTTATATAAATCAAATTTACTAGTCATACAATGCACAATAAAGTGTATACCAAGAAACTTCTATAATATAAGCAGATACAACAATACTGAGTCAGGATTACTTGAAATGTTTAACTGTCTGAGAAACGATGTGTTATTATTCAAATAAGTAATAGCAATTTATCAGAAACTGTCTAAGTTTGTCAACATTTTTATTTTTACTTATAATATATATATATATATATATATATATATATATATATATATATATATATATATATATATATATATATATATATATATATATATATCTTCAGCTATTAAAATATTTTTTGTAGCTATAAATATAAAAAAATCATTCAAAAATAAACAATTATTTAGCAAAACATTAGTCAAACTCATTCCAATTTTTTTTGTTTAGTTAATGATTATGTTGAAATTTTTGCTAATGAGTACGTTGAAATTTTTGTTAATGAATATGTTGAAAACGTGAAATTGAAAACATGCGTGCATAATAATAAAAAATATACTTTTAAAAACTACTTTTTAAAAACTACTTTTTAAAAAGACTTTAAAAATTATTTACATCAAGATTTTAAAGCAAAAGTGCCAACTACTTTAAGTAGTTAGCAATTTTGTAGTTTTTAAAAACTACTTTTTAAAAAGACTTTAAAAATTATTTACATCAAGATTTTTTCCAGCTCCCTACTTCACCTAATACTATAAGATCGATGGTAGTTAAATTCTCGTATTCTGTAAAATCCGATATAATGCAAAAATTCATATCACTAAATAAGAAAAATCAAAAATTTTCAATAACGTTTGACAAATGGACATCACAAAATAGTCAGAGTTACTTAAACTTAAATGTACATATTGAGGCGAAACACTTTAATCTTGGATTGATTTGAATCCATGGATTGTGTAATGCAGAATATTGCATCAAGTTAGTTGCAGGAAAGCTAAATAGCTTCGATATTGACCTCCAAAAAGACATTATTGCCATGACCACTAATGGAGCAAGTGTGATGATGAAAGTCGGTAAAATGATGTTTTACTATCAACAACTATGTTATGCTCATGGAATACAACTTTCAGTTATTGATATCTTATACAAAAAAAATAACAGAGAAGTCGAAGAATCGTTTACTACATATGAAAATTGTGAAAAATTAGATGAATATGGTAACACTGATGATGACAAAGTTATAAATAAAGAATATGGTTTGACAATAATTTTGGACCAACCATCTGCTGAATTGGTTAGCAATTACAAAGATCTCATGAAAAAAAGTGAGAAAGGTCGTGAAAATATTTAAAAACTCTCCTGTCAAAAATGATACATATTTACAGAAGTATATCCTACAAAAACACAAGAAAAAGCTTTAGTTGATTCTTGATTGTAAAACTAGGTGGAACAGTATGTTCAGTATGTTAGAAAGATTTCATAGACTAAAAGTGTGTATTGAAAAAATCTTAATTAATGTTGGGTCAGAAATTCGTTTCACCCAAGAAGAATGTTTCCAAGTCAATGACTTAATTATTTGCCTGGCACCACTAAAACTTGGTCTCAAACTATTATGCAGAAGAAAATCGAACCTTGTCACTGTGGAAACAACTTTTCAATTTATGTTAGATAAATTACAAAAGCAATCATCACTTTTGAGCATAGATTTAACCGCGGCACTTCTTTAGAGGTTTACACAACATCGTAATAAGAATTTAAATGGACTACTAGTTTACTTATAAAATCCTAAAAAATATGAACAAGAAATTTAAAAAAATGAAAATGCTTTTTCAGTGCCAAAAAGAACCGTTATGCATAAAGAAATAAAAAAAATATTGATAAGAGTTTATACAATTGAAAGAAATGAAGACGAAGAAAATGAACTCGAAGAAAAAGAAGCTGTAGATTCTATTAACAATTCCCAAATACTTACTCCTACAATTCTATTGCTGAAAAAAGCTGGACAGAAAATGTAAAGGAGATACCAAACTTGAATTCTTTAGACTAAATGATAAATTATTGAAGCAGGTCTGCCTATGAAGTCTGCCTATGAAAGTAACATAGTAAGAGGCAAGTTTCTAGATATAGCACATAGTTACATGATGACTATACCACCAAGTGTAGAGGCCGAGCGAGTTTTTTCAGTTGCTGGTGATATATGCAGTCCTTTGAGGAGTAGAATAAGTGATGATACTTGGGTCTGTTTCTTAAGAGCGTATTTCTTACAATGATTTTCTCATATTTGATATTTAAAAAAATAAATAAAGCTAATAGGCGTTCTACGTAAAGCTAAAAGATGGTCTGCATATTTTGGCTTATTTTTTTGTTCATTAAATGTTAAGAATTATATTAATTTACAAGTGAATTGTGTTTTTTGGCTTTATTCACCTCATCTTATCAATTTAATACTTTTTCTGAAATACTTGAAAGAAACTTACTTACTTGTCGTTTTGCCTTTTATAATATGCATAAGAAATCTATCATTCTTGCGCGGGATCTCGTGGGATCCACATGCTTTTCAATCCCGCTCGGATCCCGCAGGATTGAAAAGCATGTGGGATTGCAATCCCTAATGATAACTTTAATAAAAATTATAACTAATGATAAAAACTATGGTAAAAATAATTATGGTAAAATTTATAACTATAGCAGAAATTATAAAAATAAACATAACAATTGTTTTATAGTTATAACAATAACTATAAAACTATTACTACAATGAAATCATTATTACTATCATTATAAACAGTATTAATAAGGCATCTAAAACAAAGATAAATTAATGATAAAAATAATAATAGAAATATAGTTAAAAAAAGATAGTATAAAATAAAAATAATAATAGTTTTATTAATACAGTAATATAATAAAGCAATATTAATAAAAGATAAAATAAATATTCATTAGATATATACTCAAATAAAAATTTCATTGTTTGGTTTCGATTGAGAAGAAAGATGTTGGTAATAAAAGGGTATTTAGTTGAAATCTTTTTTTTTTATAAATGGTTTTATTTGGTTCCAGTGAGAAATACATTGATGTTATATAGAGAGCTTGCCATATTTGATGCAGTGGTGTACCCTCCAGTTTTTTCCTGGTCGCCCTGTGGGTGACTGAAATATATTTTTTGTTTTAGTTGAGTCATTCACTATGATAATCAGTAGTCCAGTAATTTTAAAAATGTTTAAAAAAAGAGTATTGTTACACTTTGAAACATTTTAAATTGCGTGCATGTCTAATTTAATCCAACTCAGCTTCTTTTTATAAGATTTAATAAAATTATATAATGCATCATAGTGTATTTTTTAAACCTAGTTTTAAACTACTAAACCTAGTGTAAAACTACTAAACTAAGTGTAAAACTACTTTAAATGTTTTTCTAAAGGTTTCTTTTAAATAATCACATAAAATAATTTAAAATATAAATAAAATATAAAGAATAAAATCTTCATGGTTTTATTAATAAACACTCTTTTGTAGGTAACAAACTGTCTGGTTGTTCTACCAGGCTACCAAGAGGCATTTTATTCTAAATTCCAGTCGCCCTTCGAGAAAACGAGTTGCCCTGTGCTACAGGACAACCATGAAGGTACACCCCTGTGATGGTGTTGAAAAAAGAAATGTGCAAATTAACATTTTTAGTATTTCGAGTGTAATATTTGTGTGTACCACTTGTTTTAAGAAAAAAATTATTAAACACAAAGAGACAACTATCAAGCTTCACAAGATCTTGAAATTTTAGAATTTTTAGTTTAGAAAACCTATTTTAGATATTAGATTGTAAAGGAGAAAATGTCATAATTCTTATGGAAGTGCGTTGTAAACTGTTTATATGATTTAATAGAAACCTACTTTTTTAAACCCAAACAGAGAACAATTGCTTAGATGGGAGGGGAACAAGGAATAGTAAATTGATATTAGAATATGTTGCGGAACATAGTGTCATATTAATGACACATACTATTGGCATGTGAGAGTTTTTTATTTAATTGAATTAATTGATTGTACCATGATAGGTTTTTGTCACAAAATACCCCGAGATTTTATACATTTAAATGTGAAAAGTATTTTACCATTAATTCTAATTTACACATTATCATCATCAATCTTTATTTTTGGAGGGTGAAAAACAATAAATTCAGTTTAATTAATATTTAGAGAAATATTGTTATTACTTAACCAATGATACAAATGATGGAGATCGGAATTAACTTTTTTACAAAGTTGCACAAGTGATTTATTTATGTATACAAGATTAGTGTCATCAGCAAAATAGTGTTGTCACAGTACTTCACTTCCAACACAGTTCTTCATTAAAAAGGTAGTTACGGTAAAAGTTGTTTAAAGTACAGAGTTTATTGGTACTAACATTAGTACCGAGCAATTTTAATAGTACAATAGTGCTATTTATAAAGCCTGTTCTTCATTCAGATATTTTTCAGAATCAATTAGTAAACCATCAATTAGTAAAGAGTAATAGCATAAAGTAATGATATAATAGCGTATAAAATAAGGATGATTTGCAGTTTAGTTGATTGACTCACTTTTTCTCTTTTTTGAACATAAACAACATGTACTAGTATTAAATTTATGATTTTTTTTTTTTTAATTAATTATTTTTTTCTTGAAACTAAATATAGTATCTAAAGATAAATTGATATCCTAACTCATAGGCGTTTAATTTCAGCAACTACCCTAGTTAAAAAGTGTTACAGGATTCTATAAGAATTTGGAGCAGAAAAAATTTTAAATTTAAACCCCATTAAATAAAAACACATAAGTTAAAAGTGTTTATAGTTACCAAAGTTATGTCTTTTTTTTTTGTTCCAAAATCCTTTGTGTCCTATAGGACATTTTGGCTAGGGTAACCCACAGGTCTCTGATACGTAGGTGGTAAGTCATTTTCAAAAAATTGTTTTTTGTAATATTTTTTTTTTTTGTAAAATGACAAAAATTTGGTATAGCAATTTACTTACAACAAAAGAATAAATTTAAAAAATTTTAAAAGAATTTAAAAAGAATATAGAGTCTATAAATCATGTATTTTTTGTATTTCTAGCCTGTTTTCCTAATAACTTTCTGAAGTATAAAAAAATATTTTCTGTTGCTTGTTTTGATTTAAAATCAAACCGATAGAGACACTTAGAATTATCAAGAAAGTGGTAAATACGAGAATACATTAATTTTTCAAAAATTTATGAATTTAAAAATTTTAAAAAACAAATTAAAATTTTCAAAAAGATATGAGAATAGTAATAGTAATAGTAATATATAAGAGCTGTGACCGATAATTCTGTGAGTGTATCAAGTACACTTAGACAGCTATATCATTATTCAACATAGTTAAATTATTTAAAATCCATATGCCAAGTTTAGCATTAAAGGAATTCACAGAAATAGCATTAACGACATCAGTAGGTAGTCAATTCGAGTAAAAAGATTATCTGTTTGTGAAAAAATAACGCCCAGGCAAAAAAATAGTTATTTCGCGATTATATTTTGTTTGATGACCTCTTGCTGATTGATAACATCTGGGCAAAATTTTATTAAGTTTACTTTTTTAATTCCATTGAATAACTTATACATTTGAATCAAGTCACTGTGAATTTGTCTTATAACTAAAGTAGTGAGACCCATTTTATTTAATATTTTCTCATAATATAGTTTTTTTAGTGGCAATATTCTTGTAGCACAATGCTGTACCTATTCTAAGAGATTAATTTCATTTTTAAGACATGGAGATCACACAGATACAGCGAGTTCAGTTAACGGTCTTACAAAAATTGTGTATATAATTTTAAGTAATTCACTATTTAAACTTAAAAATGTTTTCCTCAACATACCCAAAACTTTATTTGCTTTACTTGCACATAGAGTTATTTGATTTTTCCATTTCAAGTCAGAGGTAAATACTACACCAAGATCTTTTACAGTTAACACTTGCTTCACAATCAACCCCTGATAATACTTTTGCATCATCAGCATACATTTTCGAAATAATAACAAAGTTCTTGGGCAAATCATTAACATAGATAATAAATAGTAAAGGGTCAATAACCAAGCCCTGTGGCACACCCCTAAATATATCCTTTCAAGATGAGACAATTTCTCCCATGACAACTCTTTGTCTTCTATTTTTTAGAAATGCTTCAATCCATTTTAACAATGTACCAGAAATCCCATAACATTTAAGTTTTATTAGTAGTCTTTTATAGGGCACTGAATCAAATGCCTTTGCAAAGTCTAAGTAAGTTACATCTACAGGTATATTTTGAGATAAATAATACGAGAAATAATTGATCTAATGTCTCAATAAGATCTTTTTTTTAACAAAGTCATGTTGATTCTTGGAAAGAAAATTATTTGCATTTAGAAAATTCATAAATAAATCTTTCACAACTCTTTCTAGAATTTTACAAGGTACAGAAGTGAGTGAAATTGGATAATAATTCAACGTCGACAATTTACTTTCTTTTTTAAATTGAGGACTAATATTGGTCACTATTTTCACTGAATAGGTAGTTCACTAAGCACAATGGAAGCTGTAAATATATGTGCAAGCGGTAGAGCTATTCCATATGCACCATTTAAGAATAAAGGTTTTATAAGATCTGCTCCACACGACTTCTGTGTATTTAAACATTCTAATCTATTAAGAATATCTTTGTATGAGGTTATATCAAAATCCAAATTTTTATTAATTCTAGACGCAAATGCTGGGAGATTAAAGTCATTCTCATGGACCAAAACATCTTTGAACTTGTTATTTAGTAAATTTACAATCTGATTTGGGTCATTTGTCACTATTCCATTTTCATTATGTAAAACTTTTATTGAGTTATTGATTTGTTGTTGGCTATTCACATATTTTTAAATTAACTTCGGATTTTTCTTAGCCAATATCACTAGGTTTTTTCATAATTTTGTCTAACTTTTTTTGATTTGTTTTTTTACTATCTTGCAAATTTTTTTGTATTTATTCACAAGAGAAGAAACTTTCTACCCTGAGAAACAATTGTTAAGTCTAAGGATCTTTTTTAAT
>NC_088924.1:17425000-17440000 GCF_038396675.1 Hydra vulgaris | reverse complement strand
TATATATATATATATATATATATATATATATATATATATATATATATATATATATATATATATATCTGTGTGTGTGCATATATGTATAAATATGTGTGTATATATATTATATAAAATGGTTGTATTTTATAGAAGAAGAAATTGAAGCAGAAGAAGATGTAGAAGGTACAGCAGAAAATATTCTTAAAGAGCAGCAAGCTAAGCTTGATCTAGAAAAGCAGATGCTGCTTCAAAATAGTAGCATTGTTGAAGAGGTTTGTTTTTTAGGCTTGTGTCCTAGCTTGTTATGCAATAGCATATCATCACTATACAAATACACAATCCTTTTTAATTAACTACAAATAAATTATGCTTTTTAAGAAACTAAAAGACACTATACTTTTTAATAAGTTACCAATACACTATTTTAAATTAATTTTTGTTTATTTTGTCATTTTATTTGTTTATACTTTTGTTTGTTTTTAATGATATTATTATAATGTATATATGTATACTATAATGGTTTTCATTATCATATCTTTGTTTATAATAATAACTTGTCATTGTGTCTTTTCCTTTGTTGCTTGTATAATCGGCTAAGTGAAAAAATTAGTATTAAATATTATCAAGTTATTAATATTTTAAGTTTGAATTCATTAAATAATTTATTTTTTATCTTAGTATCTTCTTTTAGGAAAAAGCAAAGTTGATTGCAGAAATAGATAAGCGTTCAAGTGAACTCAATAAAGAACAACAAAAGGCTCAAGCTATTGAAGCAAAAATAAAGGTAATTTTTCTTGTCTAATGTTTAAGGGGATTGTGCTACCTCTAAAAATATTTTTCATTCCAAAATTTTTTAATCCAGTATTATTTTATTATATAGAACACAGTTAGTTTAAGTGTTATTTTTTAAGCTAGCCTAATTTATATATATATATATATATATATATATATATATATATATATATATATATATATATATATATATATATATATATATATATATATATATATATGTATATATATATATATATATGTATATATATATATATATATATATATATATATATATATATATATATATATATATATATATATATATATAGATTTCTCTAAAACCTATATATTATAGGTTTTAGAGAAATCTATACATATATATATATATATATATATATATTATATATATATATATATATATATATATATATATATATATATATATATATATATATATATATATATATATATATATATATATATATACGTATATATATGTGTATATATATATATATATATAATTATATTTATAAATATATATACATATATATATTTTTACAAAAACTTCTTTTTATGGATTAACTTCTATTTGTTAAAAATATATTTATTTTTAAAATATTTTGAGGGAATATAGATACCCTCGTTATCAAGTATATTAAAAAAACCGTTATTGTATAACGGTTTTTAATATACTTGATATAACGATATAATGGTTTTTAATATACTTGATAGCGAGAGTATCTATATTCCCTCGAAATATTTTAAAAATAAATATATTTTTAACAAATAGAAGTTAATCCATAAAAAGAAGTTTTTGTAAAAATATATATATGTATATATATTTATAAATATATATATATACATATATATATATATATATATATATATATATATATTATATATATATATATATATATATATATATATATATATATATATATATATGCATATATATACGTATATATATATATATATATATATATATATATATATATATGCATATATATACGTATATATATATATATATATATATATATATATATATATATATATATATATATATATATTCATATATATGTTTGTGTGTTTGTACTTTAGAGAGAATTAACTTTGTTCTTAATGAGATATTATTCAGAGTATTAGATGATTTACTAGATATGAAAATGATATAGAAAATAATATAGAAAATGAAAGTGGTTGCCCTTTTGTATTTCCAATCAGATGGTTTGTTTTGTAGCTGTTGTATTAATCCAGTTTTTTGCTTAAATGGGTTTTCTCAGATTGCCCTATTAGTAATTTCTTTTTTTGAACATTATAACTTTGACAAATGTTGATCTTTTTTTATTTGTTTTGAAATTGAAAAAATGTGCTTTTTCAATACTCAGATGTTTTATAAAAATTATAAAATGCAACAAACTGATTTTTTTTCTATAGGCAATGGAAAGCAAACTGCTTATTGGAGGCAAAAGCATTATTGACAAAACTACAGAACAGGAAAAAGCATTAGAATTAAGAAGAAAAGAAATTTTAGAACAAAAGGTTGTTTTTTTTTTATTTTTTTAAAAAACTTAATCCATTTTTGTTTTATGTTTACTTGTAACTTTTACTTAGATTTTCTATTATTTCTAATTTTAGACAATATTGGGAAATTTAAGAAAGTTATTTTGTATTTTTACATAGAAACGTGAAAGAGAGATTGTGCAAAGGCTTGAGCAACAAGAGGAAAATGCAGTGGAAATAAAAGAAAACTTTACTTCCTTACAACAAGAAGTTGATGTTAAAACAAAAAAATTAAAAAAAGTATTTGATAATTTTTTTGTTACTAGATATTCTTATAAATATTCACATCTTTTAAACTTTTTTTAATGTTTTTATTTATTTTTATTTTTTGTATTTATTTTTTTAACATATTTTTTTATCTTCGTTCTCTACATCTCCTGTGATAGATCTTTTTTGTTTTAACATTACATTATTTGTAAAGACTTTTTTTTACATTTTTTATTTTAAACAGCTCTTTGCCAAGCTGCAAACTACAAAGCAAGAAATTTCAGACGCACAAGAAGATCACATAAAAGAGAGACAAGTATTGGCAACTACACTGGAAGAGCTGAATAGAGCTATTAAGCTGAAGTATTTTTTAAATGCATTGTCTTTTACACATTCTTTTCCAATTTCTCTCATTAAAAATATTTGTTTTAGAACATTGATTATTGAAAACTTTATACCCCTTGATGATAGAGAAAAAGTGAAAAAAAGGGCTTACTTTGATGCAGATTCAGAAAATTGGATTATGAAGCCATTAACCAATCATGAAAAGTTAGTAAAATTTACACTAAATCATTTAACCTTTAAAGTTGATTAATATATAATAACAGAAAATGGGCACAAGTTTTACTGAAGTGATACTATATATATATATATATATATATATATATATATATATATATATATATATATATATATATATATATATATATATATATATATATATATATATATATATATATATATATATATATATATATATATATATATAGATATATATATATAGATATAGATATATATATATATAGATATAGATATATAGATATATATTTCTACTATAGCATATTTATGTAAGCATTTGCTCACTTTTTTTGTTTATCTAAAATGATACGGCTTTTTTAGAAAAAGAAGAAAAAAACAAAGAATAATGAATGGAAAGATTGCTGCCTCATGTCAAACTCTCAGTTGATGTAGCAGCACTCCGCTGCAAGTCAGGCTATTTGTCAGTCAATGTATGTACTGAAGCCCCTGGCAGCAGGCTATTTAATAATGACATCACACTGCTCACCTAAATCAGCTGTATAAGATGTATGCATTATATATATATATATATATATATATATATATATATATATATATATATATATATATATATATATATATATATATATATATATATATATATATATATATATATATATATATATATATATATATATATATATATATATATACATATATATATATATATATATGTGTGTATATATATATATGTATATATATATATATATATATATATATATATATATATATATATATGTATATATATATATATATATATATATATATATATATATATATATATATATATATATATATATGTATATATATATATATATATATGTATATATATATGTATATATATATATATATATATATATATATATATATATATATATATATATATATATATATATATATATATATATATATATATATATATATATATATATATTAGGGCAGCCCCAAAAAAAAGTTTCAAATTGTTTTGCTTCACAAGGCTGCCCATGTTAAATATGATTTTGTAAGTATCCTCAAAAACTTTTGTGCAAATTGGACTATATTTAGAGGTCCCTACCAAAATGCACTCTTTTAGGAAACCGTAAAAAAAAGAAACAAGTCTATAATTTTTTTTAGCATTATTGCACTTTATTACAAATAACATTTACTGAATCACCATATAGTATAATTATTTTTAAATAATGTAATCACATGAACTAGAGTGGCTAATACTGTTGTTTATAAAAAAAATTTTGTGATCAAGTCTTCAAAAATCACCGCTGGTACTAATGCCCATTATCTACCAGAAAGTATTTATTGACATTCATCACCACTCCCTTAGTTGGAGCAGGAAACTGCTTCCAATAGCTGCGAACAAGTTGCAATAAATATTGTTTTTGAGTCTCATTTTTTGTCAGTGCACTGTTGTAGATTTGGATGAGGGCAATGCATCACTCTATCATTAACAACCTTGAGAAGGGTAACTTTTGCCCTGGAATATCCCATTATTGGACCATAGTGTAGGTGGCTTCAATAGAAATTATCTAGCCTCTTCTTTTCCATTTTTTAATAGCAAATCAAAGAATAATATTGACCTGCTTGTGACATATTCTGACAGAGTAATTTAACAGCATTCTTGTTTGGTCTTCTTTTTAACTAGCTTAACAGCATTCTTGTTTGGTGCACGAAAAAAGTTTACTACCATTTCTGTCTTGATTTCATCTCTGACTCACTCGTCAAACAGAGCAAGTGTACTAGATTCTCTGAAAAGTACCATAAGTGTTGCTTTAAAGCAGCAGATGCTTTATCACTGGCACAGCACTAGGGATACTCATCATGCAACTTTAGCAGTTTAAGATCATTCAATGGTGCTTTATTAGCAAGTGGTACTTCTTGCCAGAATCAGGCATAAATGAGCGAAACAATCAAAGGAACCTTCATCAAACCTTGGAACTCATGTGCCCTTAGTTGCATCTGATCTCTGAAGAGGCATATCTTTATAGAATAGATGGTCTTAGCCATCCATCTTGCATTGTATTATCTCTGATTATGCATTATCTCTGATTATGCATTATCTCTGATTGCAGTCTTATAAAATGAGATCATCTCTTGTCCTATACCATTAGGCATTCTGATAAAGACATCATTGGCAGCGACTTAAACTATATTTGTTGATGATAGTCCAGTTCATTTTAAAATGAAGACATTAATAGTTTATCTGCTAGTGGTCACCACTGTAGCTGAAAATACATCCAACAACATGACCTCAAATATATGGTGACGACAATCAACCCATATGAGTTTGCAAAACTTTCTCAATTAATGTACATACACCAAGATGAATTCCAGTGTTAGAATTAGTTTTATCAAACACAAGTCCTTGAACTTGTGAACGTAAGTGCCAGTTATCCAGGTTCCCAAGACAAGCATTATACTGCTCTTCTCCTGTGCCTCTGCCAGTTTTTAGCACTGCCAGAAAATGTTCCAAGTGTCCACTTGTGACTTAAATAGCAACTCTGTCTACTATCTCCTTACTCCCTGAAATATCGAGTTGAGAGCAGCAGCAAGCTCCTTTGTAACAATAGTTTTTTCGCTCTTTTTGGTTTCGGTTCACGTGTTGTTAAAATTGAAGGAGCATCAAAGTTATTAATATTTTAATCATTGCTTGATTTGCTGCTAGATGATGTTGATGTCTTCTGGCACTAAAGTAGTTGCAAGTGCTTGTTGTGCTTCAATATCAGATTTTTTTTTCGAGAAACTGCTTGCAAAAGTTTGCTATTTTTACGAGCCCCTTTATTCGCAAGAGACTTGTCTACACCAGCCATACTTGCAATAGATGGATCATTTCACATCATCTAAAGGAACTGTTTATCCTCATCATAGGTCATTTTTGCTAGTGCATCTTTAGTTAAAATATTAAACAAATCATTGAGATTACTCAGAAACAATTGTTTCCTTCATTCTACAACTGATTTTCTGTGGTTAACAATTCTTTTTTAAGTCACAATAGTGATTGAACAGCATCCATAGCTTGCGCACACTGGAATCAACAATTCCTTTGTCCACAAGGAATGCGGGTCTTACCTCTAATTCACCAGTGCAGCATCAATGGTTGATTTAGCACTCTCTGCAACTGCCATTCCAAGTTCTTGATGATGAAACAGAAAGTTTCTCAAAATGGATCCATTACTAGGCAGTCCAGATCTGATAATTTTCTTGTCTAACATTCCAACAAGCCATACATTAATAGCACTGCTAGTCCTGGTTGTAGTAGTTATGTTCAAATTCTGAAAGTAGAAACACAATGTATGGTTTACTAATAACATAAATATTAACATAACATAAATAGTTTGTCATAGTAAATGGATGATAATGATTAGGCTGATTTATTTATCCAGTAAAATGTGATCAAAGTAGGACTAAATTTGCTTCATTATTCCCAAAAATTTTCAGAGAGTCTTATGGTGTAGTGGAACATAGGTACCCTTGTGTAGCATTAACTGTTCAACATTTTTTTTACCATGGTAATCTGGGTCACCCTAATATATATATATATATAAATTTTTTTTTTTTTACTTTAGTTAATTCACCTCCTCAAGGCTGAGAAGGCCACTACAGATGAGGAGGCTACTTATTTATGGTTATAACCCTCTCTCAACTCTATAATTCCGAAACATGAACCTTTGATGAATAAGGGCGCTGCGAGAAACAAGTTGAGCGCGGTACTACCAGGGATGTGGTGGGGATTGAACTCGGAACCTCTCACTTATGAAGCGAGTGCTTTAAATGGATATTAATTAATATAAATGAGAGAAACACAGTTTTTTAAGATATACACTAACATTTGTATAAAAAATTATTAATATAAAACATTTAAATCTGTAAAAATAGAAAATTTGTGAACACTTCGGATTATTACTTATATAATGTAACATACTCAAATAGTCGTTTGAATACACTAATTATAATTCCTAAAATACTTTTCTGTAGCTGTTTATACATTCTATTCACAGTAGTACCAGTCTTTACATTCCTGGAGGTCTTTCAATAATAAAACTGTTTGAATCAATAATAAACTTGTTTATCAACTTAATAATAACTTAATAATAAGTTAATAACATGTAACCAAGTAAAAAATTTATTCTCCATAAAATATTTAATGAAGTTACAATACAAGGATACAAAAAAAATGTAGAATAAAATCTAGACAATTTTAAAATTTAATGAACATAACTTTGAAATTTATGAATAAGATATAAAACAGAAAATAAAGCACAAATATAAAAGTAAAAATAATAATTCATATAAACAATTATGAAGATCTAATAATAAAAGATGGAACTTGAAACTTCAAAAACTTTCAAGCATTTTTATTTTCCACAAAGCATGCTCACCTCAGCCAAATAAAATAAAAAGTAATATTTATTGTGTTTAAATATTCTAATAACACAATAATGTAGAATAATATATATATATATATATATATATATATATATATATATATATATATATATATATATATATATATATAAATACAATATGTATATATAATATATATATATATATATATATATATATATAAATACATTTAAATTTAAGAAAACAAGGAAAAACTTACAAGGAAATTTCAGTTACGATGGGATGTTCTCAAAATAAAGTTACAAATGCCTTAAAACCAGAAAAATCACGTGAGAATAGAGGAAGACCACGCAAAACGTGTCAGCGTACGGATGATCACATTACAATTATTTCAAAAAAAGACCCATTCAAGCCAGCAACACAAATTTTAAATGAAATTAATGAAAATATTAGTGTTTGGACAGTTAGAAGAAGGCTTTTAGAAAGTAAGTTGCCAGCTCGAACTCCGAGGAAAGTACCATTACTTGGTAGAAAGAACATTATGAAAAGAAAAATTTTTGCAAAAAATCATATTGCTTGGCGGGGACCAGATATGACCAAAAATGGCGTAATATTTTGTGGAGTGATAAAACTAAGATTAATTTATTTAATTCTGATGGAAAACAGATGGAGGAAATACAATGGTGTGGGGTTGCTTTTCCTGATATGGTGTGGGGCCACTTTTTTGGATCAAAGATATTATGACCCAGTATACATACGTAGACATACTAAATAATGTCATGTTGCCATTTGCCGAAGAAAATATGCCAATAATTTGGCATTTCCAACAGGACTGCGACCCAAAACATACATCCAAAGCTGCGAAAGAGTGGTTTACCACCAATAATGTAAAAGTTTTAGAATGGCCACCTCAGTCACCAGATCTAAATCCTATTGAAAATTTATGGAGGCAGTTAAAACTTAAAATTTCTGGACAAAATCCAAAAAATAGAAATGAACTGTGGATGATGCTCCAGGAGGCTTGGTACAGCATTCCTGTAGAAGTTTGCAGAAAACTAGTGGATTCAATGCCGTCAAGATGCACGGAAGTATTAAAAAATAAAGGGTATGCAACAAAATATTAATAATTTGCAACCCTATTGACTTCCATCTTCATTTCTTATTTTACACCTATTATTTTGCTCGGTGTGGAATTTATTTTTATTAAATTAAAATATATTATATATATTTAATAACTTAATTCTTATTAATTTCTGTTTATTTATGTAATAAAATAAAAGTTCTAATAAAAATTCAAATTTTTATTTTATTTGTTTCAAAGATATTCTTGTATTTGTTAATTTTTTGGTTCACACCTATTATTTTGCTCGCCACTGTATATATATAACCCACATATATTTATACACTACTGTCCATAATCATTAAAATGACATTTCTAAAATTAATTTTTTTAATTTTTTTTTTTTACATTTATTAGATAATTTAATAAATAAAAAGTATTTTGATTAAAATGTTTTGAAAAAAACAATAAAAATGCTTAAGTGGACAAAAGTACTTAAATGAATGAAATTGTTGACAGACGTGTCAAAGTTTTAAATCTTTGGTTTCAATAGAAGGTTGTTTGTTGAAGAAAAGTCTTTGGACGTATGATAAAATAGTGTGTAACTGTGCAACATAGAAAATCTTATTAGTTAGTGGCATAAAACCTTTGACAAATTGGATAAGTCATTAAGTAGAATGCCTAGAATATGTAAAGCGGTTATTGTCACTAAGGTTGATTAAATAGACAAGTAAATTGAAAACTAATCTAATGGGACTTTCTATTAATTTTTATGTACACTTTTTAATTGGACAACAACATATAATTCATGTAAAAAATTTTTTCTCACATTAGTAAATCTTTGATATCTTATATTGAAAAATATGACCATTCAAATTATTATGGACAGTAGTACATATTAATATATATATATATATATATATATATATATATATATATATATATATATATATATATATATATATATATATATATATATATATATATATATACAATATATACACATATATTTAATTTTGAGTTTTTGTTTAAGCGTTCAGCAAATGGCTAAGCGCCCTGTTTCAGCAGTAGGAAATAAGCGCCCAATATCAGAGTATGCACGTAAAGCAGCAGTATTTGGTGGTAACCCTCGGTATAAGGTAAATTTTAACAATAAAATACTTTGATTTGTTTATAATTCCTTTTTAGTTGTTAAATTCAAATGCTTTGAAAGTTTTAAAAGTTGCTTAAAAGTTTAAAAAATTATTGTTTTAAAAAGTCGCTTTAAATATAGTTTTGAACCTTTAGGAATAAAATTAGGTTTTATATGTTAAATATAATATTTTCAAGATTTTAAACTTTTTAATTTTACAAGTTTAAGTGATTATATAAATAAATAAAAGCAATAATTAAGAAATAAATAAAAAACAAGTAATCTTTTTTTATATTATAAAAAATTACAATAGAATAATGGTTGCATTTAATTGTTCCCATCTACCATTCATAGTTTTTTAACCTTAATACACTCTTGTGATTCAGTAAAGTTGAATCTTTTTACTTTAAAATCAAATGAAAGATTATTTTCCAAGCTTAAAAATTTCTCCTACTTGAACTTAAGTACACTAAGGTAGGTGGTTTTATGTTAAAGTTTTTTTACTATAAATTGTCTTATTTTAGATACAATAACCACCTACATTTTTCAACAACTTATAGATTAAAAATGTAAATAACAACTTATAGATTAAAAATGTCAAACATTTAGAAGATTTATAATATTTTTGAACATCGCTATTTCTTAAATAACTCTAACTTTTTTTAAATTTTAAATTTGTTTCAAATTTAAACTAAATTTTAAACACAATGTCATTTATTTTTATAAAAAAATGAAGTGATTAAATGATATAGATATATTTTTGACCATGGGAAGGTGAATACAGTAAAAAAAAACTTTAGTGTTTCAGTTAATTTATGTAGACAGTCTTTTAATATATATTTTTTAATTTTTGAACTTTTAATTTCAGTTGAATTTTTTTCTTTGTATCTATATCCAAATGATTTTATTTATGTATCTTTGCCTTATGTCTGTTTATTTATAGCTATACTATTGATTTGGCTAAAAATTAATGTGCATTTTTTCAAAAACATTTTTTCTAGTTTCATGACTTTTCATAATTAAGTTCTTCAACAATATATGCACCATCTTTTTCTATGTCCTGTCTATGCTCAAGCAAAGAACAGAAGTAGTTGGTGTAAAACTCTTCTGGTTTTAAATCAAAGAAATGTTTAAAGTGCTGTTAAAGCCTCCTCATATTATCAAATCTTTTATTGTGCAAGCCGTTACTTAGCAATTATACAATCACTAAGTTGTAGTATAAAAATCTGTTGGCACTTAGTTGGGCTAGTAAAATTAATGTGGCAACGCTTCCCAGCCAAACTCCAATAATTTTTGCTGCTGTAACTAAACAAAGTGAGGGCAGATGTTGTTGTGGAAGAAGTAAACTTGTACCGTGGGCATTTCTTTAAGAGTTCTGATTGAAGCTTGCTAAGTTGAGCAAAATAAGTTGCTAGTGTTATTATGGCGTTTGACAGAAATAGTTCCCAGTAAACAATGTTGTATACATGGAAACCAAAACTGAAAGCAACATCTTTTTGGGCTGTTTTTTGACTTTTAGAGTTGGTTTTGATTGTCTTTTTTTTTATTTTGCTAAAACTTATATATAATATAAAATTCTTATGCACTGAATTATTGCATAATAATTTTTATATTATGTAATAAATTTTATATTTTATATATTAATTATAATAAATTATATAAATTTTTCTCAATTTAATGTTTTACTTGTCACAATTAAATGTTTTGCTAAAATAATTGTAATTATAAAAAAATAGTAATTATGAAAAAGTAAGAAAATTTAAAGTATTTTTAGATTGCTTCTTTCAAAAACAAATCCAGTAAAATCAATAAAAATCAATTAAATTTTTTTAATTGATTTTTTTTAATCTTTGCAGTGACAATATAAACAATTCATTCAAAACTTATAATAGGATTAATATTGCCCAGGCTAAATAAAATTCTACAAACAAAAAAAAAACTTTTTAATGTTCTCCCATCACCCCCACCCGCTAGTTCAGCTTTACCTTTTCTTAATGATTATGGTTATGATACAGTTATAAAAACTGTAATTGTTAACACTGAATTTATTTTTGACACCGTGTTGAAACATCATTTTTACAGAATTCATAATAAAAAAAAAAGTACTTGTACTGTTCAAATTAAAGTATTTAAAATTGTCCAAGATTATTTTGCCGTTGTTGTTGTAGTTGTTGAATGGTTAGTTCAAAGCAGTCTACTAAATTATCTCTGCTTTATGAATTTTGTAAATAGCTGATTTTTATACGATACTTTACTGGTCGAAAAAGTTGAAGTGCGTAACTAAATGTAACATCTACTTTATGTTTTTGTGAACCAAATTGTCTATTGAACCAAAAATTAAAATATTAATGAACGCCTGTTGTTTGCTGCTAAATAGTTATTTTTTCATTACATTTTTTTACAAGCATAAATATATTTAAAATATTTTTTTAGATGGAAAATATCATTCAAATGGAATTAGACATGCCTAGTCGGACTACTCGAGATTATGAAGGCCCTTCTGTTGCTCCTCGCATACAAGCGGCACTAGATGCTGCTCTACAAAATGAAGATGATCTTACGCTAGATGCATCGTAAGGTTTATATATATAAATATGTATATATATATATATATATATATATATATATATATATATATATATATATATATATATATATATATATATATATATATATATATATATATTGACACACACAGATATATGTATATATATGTGTGTATATATACATAAAGCTAAAAGTTAATTTTTTATTATCAGTTATTAAGTTCTGAGTAGAATGATTTTTTTTTTTTTTTTACTGTTCTTTAAAAAATTGTTTATTATAAATTATTATTATTGAATTGTTGTTTGCAGTTCGTCAAACACATTTAATACTAAAATAAAAATCAAAGGAAAGAGAGGAGAGAGACCAAAAACTGCCAAGCTTGTTGGGTAAATCTTTTTGTGTCATTAATTTTTTTGCTTGAATATTTTACTTTGTTCCATTTCTTGATAATTAATAGTTTATTTCTAATAATGAACTTTGAAAAATGCATAATTAAATTAGTTACATAAATTAATTAGTATGCAATATTTTTGCAATTAGTATGCAATATATAATATAATTATATTATAATTAGTATGCAATATTTTTATAAAGTCGATTAGTTTTTTTTTTTTTTGAAATTTATATTTGTCGTGATAAAATTACCATTGTTTAGACCGGGGAGAGTATATACGACCAATGAAAATAATGAGTATCCTACAGCTAGAGGCCTTGTCAAGAACTAGTTACTTTTATGCATCATTGATTTAAAATAGACAATTTCAACATAAAAATTTACGTTGCGTCATGTGTCCTCTTCATTTCCTTTTTTGGAAGAGGTCGGAAGAGAGTTTTGGAAGAGAAATTAAATTACGTTAATAAAAAAAAGATTTTTAAATTAAACCATTATAAGTTATATATCTTAGAATATGAATATCAAATAGTTTTTACGCAAACAATTTTTTATGTATATATAATTTGTATCATAATTAATGCTAATATATTTATAATTTTTGTTAATTAAATTATTGTATGTAAATAAATTTATAAATTATAGATAAATTTTTAGTTACAAAATTCTGTTCCTTAATTTTTTTTTTTTTGTTGTCACATTTTTTCAGCATTAAAAACTATCAGCTGCCTAATTAATTTTGCAAATTGTTAATAAAACCTAACATTGGCGTGTCCAGACTTTATTCTCAGTTCGTGCACAACAGTGGCATATTCAGGGGGAGTTAATTCCTGCACCCCCATCAACCCATAAAAAAATTAGGTTTCGGTTCAGAGATATAAAATTTCTAAATAAGCTTTATCATTATTATTTAATAATGATTAAATCAGTTTTACTTTTTTTATTAGGAATATAAAACAATAGTACTAGTGTATTTACAAATTTTTATAATTTGATACTCAATGATAAATGTTTGTTGGTTTATTTGCTGCTTTTCATTAAAGTTAAGCTTATGATGTTTTCTGCTATTTGACTGATAGAATCTTTTGAGTATTTTTTAACTGATAGCATCTTTAAATCTCTCGAGTATTTCAAGTTTATTGAAACACTTCCTTTTGAATCTTTGCATTTTTTTTTTGTGTGTGTAGACTTATTAGATGTGAAAATTTTGTGAAAACTGAGGTGATGATAGCGTTTCAAACGTATTAGCAGTTTGTAATTTTAACTCCATTTTTTTGATTTTTGATAGAAACTAACTATTATTTTGAAATCCAGTTACTATTTGCGTACGTGCAAAAACTATACCAGAGCTGAAAGGGTTTTCTTGAATTGGGCTGAAATATATATATATATTTTCCTGTAATTTTACAATGAAAGTTTGTAATATAAAAACTTTTATACATTTAAAATATTTACAAGATGCGGAAACTCGCCGTTAGGTCTTATCATCAAGAACCGCTGTATAGCATTCATGTTCTTAAAGTATTAAATTTTTGATATGGGTGTTAAAAACAAAAGTTAAAATAAACATAATATGCAATAAAAAAAATCAAAGTGCTCAAAATCGGACTCTCGACCCTTTATTACGATTCTTGATTACTCCTGATTTTATAATTTAATTACTTTATTTTATGATTACTTAATCACTTTATTGGAGATAATCTTTATTGGATATAATCTTTTTCTCTTTTTTTTTCACTCATACAGTTTTAGTTTCTTTGCTGATGATGGAATAAACTTCAATAACAGTACCCTGAGAGGAGTCTGATTCTGTCAAACTAGGTCTGTGACTGTCGAATACGTTCCTTCTTTTCTTCTTTTTAGCACTTTTGTTTTAACCAAACTCATATAGCCTTTTCTTCCTTCTTTTATATATAAGTATAGTATAAAAAGCGTCTGTTTTTCTTTTATTGTCTTTAATTTAAAAGCATCATCATGAGAAAAATTCTTCGATTTACTGAGAAAAAGTTTCTTTATTTCTTTGCTGATATTCTGTTTTGCGGGCTTTATTCTTTTTCAGTGTTCCATATTTCTAAACAAGTTTTTCAACATGTGTTATAACGCGTTGCTTTGTTAGAATTCTTGCTCTTTGTCAAAAGTCTAAAACCTGATCTGTCACAAAACCTGCACTTTATTTTACGTCGTTTTTATTTTTAAAGAAAAAATGTTTGTGAATAGTTTTGCAACACTTTTTCAATTTCATTTTGAATTTCTTTTTGAAGCCCAGAGTTACTACAATATTAAAGGTTGGCTGCCAACAAGTTGGCATTGAGACAGCTGATATACAGTGATTGCTGATGTTAGATGTTGTTGATGTTGATTCAGAAGAAAAAAAAACGGTATTTGCGTGCTCGCATAAACTTTACAAAGCTGAAAATATTTGAGTATAAT